>NC_046659.1:138648112-138656113 GCF_010883055.1 Belonocnema kinseyi | reverse complement strand
TCACATATGCTATATAGGGTGTTTTAACGTTGTTACGAAACTGCGAAAATACTTAACTTCAATCAATGATATATCGATGAAAAAAAAGCTATCTTGAATCTGGAAAATGGACTTCAGAGGGCAAGGGTGCTCCTTTGTGATGCTTTCGCCCGTTTTTGAAAAAAAATTTATTCAAGATGCTATTTAACCTCAAATATAGCAAAAAACGGTGTTTTTGCACTTTTAGGTTACAATATCTCGAAAACTGAGGGTGATGGAATTTTTCTGAGGTCGGATTCGGATTCAGCGCAGCAAAAACCTTCGGGTATACTAGGTCTGGTCTCTGGTTCCGGACCTTTGTCAAATTTTGTCGGCCTGTGTAATTCAAAAATTTTAGATTTAAATATTTAAATTTATATCATTAATATCTTCTCTTAAAGTAATGCTAGAAAAATCCACATTTTTTTAAATCTTTAGCTTTAATTTTGAGCTTTCAGGGAAATTAAAATTAAAATTAATTAAAATTAGATTTAAACATAAAATTGATAATATTTTCAAATTCTAATACTGGAAGTTGCAGGACAGTTTCACTATTAAATGTTTTAAATTTGCGAAATTTTATAATAAAAGCCCTAATTGTCATTTGTATGCTTAATCATTTTGAATATTACAAATTAAACGGTTTTAATTTTAGTCAGTTTTAGGTTAAATAATTTTCAATTTATTTGATAAATCCTTGAAAATCAGAAGATTTTAAAACAAGGAATTAAAATTGAATTATATTTTATTAGAACATGGTTTCAAAATATAAAAAATTTTAAACGCAGTTAAAATTATATACTCCAATATTGCAAATTTTAGTTATTTTATAAATTTTGAATTTTGATTACTTGATTGCAATATCTCAGAAGTGTTTCATAATTTTAAATCAAGTTTTGACAGCTTGAAGATTTTAAATTAAAAAATTAAAGATTATGTTGTGTAAAATCACAATTCTTGGTAATTTCAATTTTATCAATTTTAAATTAACATTTAATAATAATTTCTGTTGTCAAAGGATAATTGAGAAATAATGCCGTTTCTATTCTTCTTCGTTTTAAATTTTCAATTTTAAAAAATTAAAATTTAAAAATTTTAAATCTGTCACTTTTTGAAATTTACCTATTTTCGAAATTTTTAAATGAAATGATTTAGTTTCGATATTGCTTATTTAAATAAGTAGAACAATACATGAGTTTCTAGGCCAAAAAAAATTAAATCAAAATTTAGTACTGTTAGATTCAAAATATAAAAAAAATCGACTTATGAAGAAGAAGAATAATTGATAAATCGGTGTTAAGAAAATGCTACAAAAATGTCAGATTCTGTAATGTGGTATCAGTTAAAGCAAAATATATTCCAAATTTATAATATTATCTTACTTTTTATTGTTTTATTTAATGTTTCATTATTGTTTTGTATTGTATTTTTCTGTTATTCTTTAAGATATGTTTAACAAAAAGAAAAGATACGCACTCACAAAAACATGGAATGTTTAAAATTTTGGTCTACAATTTTTTAAATTTGAAACATTCAAACAACATTTTTTTAAATTTCGAACACTTTTTAATTCCAATCAATACAATTTCAAACTCTTTTACTTTTTAATATTGAACTTAATCAATTATTCTTTCCGTTGAATGTTGTTCAATTAAAAAAATGTTCAATGTATTTCTCAGCAATTTTAAACGATTTTAATATGAAAACGATTAATTTTATTAGTTACTATTTAAAGAACCTTTGAACCCTAATAATTGAAAATTTGTGTGATAATGGATTTTGAAATATTTTCACGCTTAAAAGAATTTAAAAAAATGTTAATAAAATACAAAGATCAATAAATTTAAAACCAAAAGATAATTTACAAAAAACCTTCACAATTAGGATACTTGGTTCAAATAAAAACACCAAGACATATAATAAAAATGATTTGAAAAATTAGAAAATGTGTGTTTTAAAAGAATTAAAAAAAAACGTAAAAGCTTCCAATATTTAAATCTGCTATAAGAGTGACTTTGTAAAATGAAAATCTTGGTTCAAAAGATCATTCTTCTTTAAAATCATACAAAGTATCAGTCAAGGGGTTTTGACATCTAACGAGCATAATGCCAATTTTCTTTGAGTTCTTTCTGTGAGAAAGGCTATTCAATTCAATAGAAAATTTCAATAAAAAGGGATTTAAAATAAAAAACTGAACGAGAGCTATCATTAGGAAGAGAAAGCGATTCTCTTTAATTTGAACCTTTCTTATATTCTTATCATAATGAAAAGGCATTAGTTTTATGTAAAACTCGACTTCTTAGATTTTTATCAAATTTCCACATTTTAAAATTCCGTGAATCAGAAAACAGGGTTTTTTAAAAAGGTATTTTTCTGATAATATATGTAGTTGAGTATATTATAAAAAAGTAAACGTTTTGGTCAAATTTTTATCAAGCGCGTAGCACAAGATTAGTTCAGAGAATTTTTTCGTTAAAGCCCAATGAGCTTTAACGAAAGAGAATTCACTAAACCACTAAATCACTAAATTGTAGTTGTCGATATTCTGAAATTAAATTACGAAAGGCCTGGATTCAAATGACGGGAAAGTACAAAGAACGATCGCGTAGCGCGAGGCCAAAATATCATCGAGCGCAAAGCGTCAGATCCAAGAGGCGTGGGCATGCGTTCAGAAGGAAGCTTTTTTTTTATTATAATATTGTGATCAAAGTTGTTAAATTATTTGTATATGTGATTATGATCGCGGCTTTTTAAAATTTATTTTGGACTATACTTTTCAATATATTATATGTAAAGTTCAAATGATTTAAAAATATCATTAGAAGGTTTTGACGTTTTGAAAAAATAAAAAAACTAATTCAAAATGTACAAATTTTTCAAGAAACTAAAAAGAACATTTAGATTGTTGAAGAGTTTGGAAAAAAACTCCTTGATAATTTTCAAATTTTTCAATATACTACCAAATTTCCTCAAGATATCTCGAAAAATCTCAAATTATTTTGTTGTTACCTTGAAAAATTAGTTTTTGAAGAAAATTTCAAAACATTTAAAAAGATGAAAAAAATTAACCATTTTTAAAATATTAATTTTTTATATTATAAAATATATCTTAGAATATTTGTAGAAAGTCGCGTTTCTTTAAATTTTCATTCAGAGAGAAGCATTAATCAATTAAATTTAACAAAATTAAAAGTTTACACAATTTATTATTATTTATTTTAATATTCACTCAGAACAAGGATAGAAAGTTTATGTTTTTTCTATTTTTTAAAACTTTTTTACACTTTTTAATGAAAATGACGTAATCATTAAATTAAAGTCACAAAGATAATTGTGTAAACAACATTTTAATTATATTCGCGTTGAATAATTCTAAAAAGTTGTATTTTGTCTTAAATGTTTTACTTCCTGTCTACTTTTCACTAAATTTATGGTAATAAATAACGAAATTAAGGAAAATGAATTATGGAAACAAATTATTATTGTTTAAAACTATCTTTCTGTATAGTAATTCTTTAATTGTTTAAAAGTCTTATTTTAAGCTGCATTCTAATATTCCTTATCACGAAATAACAAATAATTCTTGCATAGTTTTAAATCGAAAAAGTTTCTGATAATTTTTTTTTTCCATTTTGATTAAAATCTTCAAGCGCATGCATTGTATTATTGAAAAGCGCTTGATACAGATTTGTAAAACGAAACTTTTCTTCAATAGCTATAAGGCGATGCGGGTGGCTTTGTGGTACCAAAGCTTTGAGAGTAATTAAATTTAATCATAGTGATTGAAATGGAACTAGTTTATCGTTTGGGACGAGATACAGTAATTTTGTCTTTGAACTTACAAAATTTAGTTGAATGTGTGGTCTGGATACACTCCGGCTAATTATTCGAAACTGAATTTAGATCCTGTTTAAGTTACCTTGGATTTTGATCCTCCAACTTTTGGCTGTTTAAAATCTTGAATAACTAAGAAAATTAAATTAAAATTTAAAAAAATATAAATAAAAGTAAATAAATTAAAATTTATTTTGTGGTCTTAGAAAATCTCTGTTTCTTATGCATTTTTTAAAATTTTCTAGCATTATGAAAAGCGCGCTATGATCGCCTGTAATTTTTTTATTTAGAGAAAGAAAATTTTGTAGAGCGTAGAAATCCAAAAACAATTAAAAATTGAAATTCATTTACATTTTCCCAAGTTTATATAAATATAATTTTCCTACTACCTTTAACTTTCAACCAAAAGAGAGAAATTCTCGAAGAAAAATATGACACATCATATCTTTAAAAAAAAGATTTTAACTTAGATTCAAATTCAGTTAAATTCGTTAAAAATGTGAATTATCAACAAAAAAGCTAAATCCTCTACCTACAAAAATAATTATAACAAATATAAATTTTTGACCAACAAGATTAGTCTTGCATCAAAAGAAAAAAAAATCTCCACAAGATAGATACTATTTTGCGCACAGACATGAATTTTCAGCTTATATAATAAATCTCTCTTTAAAAATGTGAATTTTTAGCAACGTATTCCAACTTTTAACCAAGTGGGAAATTTTTAATTAAAGAAAGAGCAGATTTCAGTCAGAATGATATATTTTTGGTCAAACAAAACTAATTTTTGAAACAATTAGTTATTTTTCATCTCAAAAATAATAAATTTTTACAAAAAATATACAATTTTATATAAAAAAACTAATCTTCGATAAAATAGTTAAATCTTTGTAAAAAAAAAAGATTTTTCAGGTGCAATAGAAAAAAAATTGAATCAAATTATAATTTTTAAAGAAAAAAATTTTGATAACAAATATGAAGTTTATGAATACTTAAAACACCATTCTGGAATTTTTTAAAAATATTGTGATATCTATTCAAATTCTCCTTAAAAACTAAATGTTCAAAATTGAAAGTAGTTAAAAAATTTATCTCAAAATTTTAGGAAAAGTTTTTTTATTTTTTAAAACCTTTCAAAATCTTAAAAGGCTTGAAAAATTTATATTTTGTCCTCAAAATCTTTTACGTTCTTTTCAATAATTTTGTAAATCTTCGAAAATGATTTAAAATCTTCACGAGAGTTCTCTTAAAATTAATTTTTGAAAATAAAAAAATTATTTTAAATTTTACGATATTAATTTTGAAAAGTGTTTTCAAGGTTAGACCAACTGTCTCAAAATTTCAGATTTATTGAATTTTTTTTTAATATTCTATAAGATTGTTTCTAATTTAATTTTTTTAATCAGTAGAAAGAAAAATAGTTTGATTCAAAAGTAATCAACTTCAACACATCAATTTTCGAACAAAACTGGAATAGTTATAATTTTGATTAAAAAGCTAATTTCCAAAAAAATATTTTCATTTTCAACTGAAAAAGACACCTTTTTAAATGAAAGTAAAATAGTTGAATGGTCTTTTAAAAATTAATATTAAGTAAACAGAACGAATTTTCAACCATATATTTAAATTCTTCGTTGGAAAAAGAATTTTTCTACCAAAATAGCTAAAAGTGTCATTGGAGTGAGAGAAGCTTGAAACGAAAAACTTTTGAATTTCTGATAAAGCAAAATGAAGATAACTTTCCAGAAAACAATTAGATGTTAACAAAATTGTATAATTCCCTACAAATTTCCTTATTTTTTTATCAATAAATTGAATTTTGAACGACAAAGAATAATTTTGTATTCAAGAGACAAATTTGCAACAGTATATTTATTCTTTTAACTAAAAAATAGTAAATTTAACTCAAAATCTTATATAAAAATTTAGAGGAAAGAAAATCGATTTATAAAAAACAACAAAGACTTTGAATAAATTTTGCAAGGGTTGTTTGAGAGACACGTTGGCGAAAGTTTCTGAAAGAAACGATGGAACTTTGTTACTCAGAAAGCAAACGAAAATTCATGCATAGTCAAAATAAGGAAAAGAGTGATGGTGAGAAAAAGAGGATGAACAAAGATAGGATAACGCAATACGAGAAGTTTCCGCGAGAAACTTCGGGATTGAAAATATTTTCTCTTCCTGAGTTTTTCTTTTCCTTTTAGGAGATCTCTCTTTCCATAGCCGTTTCCTTTCGTTTCTTGATTCGATGTTTGACAATAGTTTGAATCAAACCGCCTGGACGAACCTGATTTCCAAAATCAAGCCCGATCTCTTTCGTTTCTATTTCACGGGGTTATGGTTTAAGTTTCGTTAAATCTTCTCTCTTTTGTCGTCACTCTTTAAATCTTGGTCAGAGGCTCCCAAAATAAGGGATCGCAGTGTTGCCATTTAAAGCACAATTATACTAAGAAAGTGCAATATTCATTGAGTATGATAAGTTTGACAATTATAATTTGAAGGAAAATGAGTGATTTAAATAATCTGCTAAAATAATTTTTAATCTTCACCTGGAGAAAAATATTTATTCAGCCTGAAATTCCAGAGAGTCTGGCTGACTATATTTGAGCTTTAACAGCGAATTCCAGGCTATAAAATTTAGAATCAGAAGATAATATTTCTGAAAGTAAATATATTTCTTGCAATCGAGCGCCGAAAAACGAGTTTCGTGAGGAATCGAGAACTGAAAATTGCTATCAGGAGGCCGCACTCATACGGCCTTTATCTACTGACGCGATTTACTGCACCGCCTTCCACGTTTCTACCAATCCAGCTTCTGATCACGGTTTTTTTTTTCTTTGTTCGTTAACAGTGATATGGGTGCTTTATACTTGGTTTAATAATCTGATCGTGTTTAAATATTTAATTTTTCACATCGAGGAATAAAAAAAGAAGAATTTACTTCAAACACAAAGAGTTGCATTATCAAACAAATAGTCGAATCATCAATAAAAAAAAAAGAATTTGCAGGATATATTTGAATTTTCAAACCAGAAATTTTCCGCCAAAAAAGATAATTTTTAAATCCAGAAAGATTGAATTTTTAACATAATAGATGAATTTTCAAAAATTATTACGTTTAATTAATTTCCATTAATTTTATAATTTATTGTATTATAATTTACAATTTTGTAATTTCTTTATTTTAATGAAGTAATTAAGTTAAATTTGTGAACACGTAGTTTAATTTTTAACGCACAAAGAATAATTTTAACCGAATAGTTAAATTTTCAAAACAGAAAGAAATTAATGATAAACCAAACCATTTCAAGCGAAAAGGAATAATTTTCAACAAAATAGGTGAGTTTTATACCAAATAGTTAAACTTTAATCAAATAGTCGAATTTAACAAAAAATATTAAATAGCAACCAAAAACTATTGAGTTTTCAATCGATTAATTCAACTTCAAAGTAAATAGAAGACGAATTTTTTAAGACGAAGCATAATATGTAACCCCAAGGGACTAATGTATAAAGAAACAGTTTAATTTTTAACAAAATGACAGAAATTCGCAAAAATTATTAAAATTTTTAAGCAATATTTAAATTTTTATTAGAATATTGGAGTTTTTAATCAATGAATGTGATGAAGTATTCTTGACAAAATGTAACAGTTTATATATTTAAATCAAATAGTTGAATCACCAGCCCAGAAACATTAATTTTTTACACGATAATATTATTTTTTATGAAAAATGATGCAATTTTATCCAAGCGAGATAAGTTTTCACACCAGAATGCTGATTTTAAACAACAACAAAGTAATTGAAGTCTTAAACAAAATAGGTGAATTTTCAGGTTGAAAGCAGCTGAGAAAAAGAATTTTTGATAAAAAAAATATGAAAGGTGATAAAACAATCAAAAAATTTCAATTCAATATAAAAAACGGTAGAATTAAACAAAAAAATATGAATTAATAACAAAATTGTTGAATTTATTTCAAAACATTTGAAGTTTTATCAAAGATGAAACAAAAAATATGAACTTTCAACAAAATAGTCAAATTTGAAACAATAATGTTGAATCTTACAAAAAAGCCATCAATTGAAAAAGATTTTACAGTCAATAATAAGAAAATCAATTTAAAATGTTAAATTTTCAAGCCAAAAA
>NC_046659.1:138646196-138648012 GCF_010883055.1 Belonocnema kinseyi | reverse complement strand
ATATTTAAGTCACTGTGAATTACTCATGCTCATCATTACCGAAAAAATCTTCTGATTTATGAAAATTTATGAGGAGGATAGTCTACTTAGTAGAAGGATCCCGAAAATCTTGAGAAAAAAAATCATCAGTATATTCAATCTAGGTTATGAAATTAAAATTTCCCAAGGTTGCGTCAAACTTTTAAGATTTTTTTTTTATTGCAATTTAAAGATTTGTACCATTTTGTTCCATTTTCTAAATTATACAAGTTATATTTTTTTATAATTAGAATTGTGAAATCATATATTTTATCCTGAAATTTTTTTTTATCAAATGCTCTCACCTCTATGCCAACTTTTGACAAGTTACATCATGTCTTCAAATATAATTTAATAAATAAATGAATTGTTTTTAACTTCATGAACAATCAAATATTTTTAATTTGTAATTATTTATCGTTACAGATCATTTTTAAAACCGTTATATCTATATGATTGTCTTATCTCCCCACTTGGATATTCTTAGGCATAAAATTTCAGAAAAAACTTTCTGAATATTTTTAACTGTATTTTTTAGAAATTTAATAAAAAATCTTTAGAAACTCCTTTAAATATTTAAATATCCTGCGAAATTCTTCAAAACACTCAAATATTTTTTAAGTATCTTGAAATACTTGTTCGTCCCTTAAAATGTATGGAAAGTTTTAGAAATCTTTAAAATGATCTAAGGTCCAAAAAAATAGTTTGAAATCTCTTGAAAACATAAATTTCTTTGAAACACCTTGAAACATTTGAAATATCTTGAAATCCTTCGGAATCATTAAAAAGTTTTGGAAATTTTTGGAAATCTCTCAAATTCTCTTAAATGAGAGGAAATATATTTTAATATATTGAAAACCTATAAAGTTGGTTTTAATTAACCAATTCAATATAAAAAATTTATATATAATTTAAATTTTGTGAGTAGCAGTTAACAGAGATTAAAGAACGTAAATCAAAATTAGTTTTGAATTCTTCAATAATTTATTTACTTTAAAAAGATAGCTTTCAAGAATCACTCATTCTAAGTTTAATATTTTCTGAAGTCTCAAGTAATTCAGAAAAGTGACTTATAAAAATAAAAAAATTTTCCAGAAGAAAATAAAAATTAAAACTATAAAAACTGCATGATTTTTAACACGGAACCAATTAAGTATAAATAATAAAATAATCATGTAAAAAGTTATAAGATATGTAATATTTGCTTATGGTAGTTTCCAAACAAAAAATTTTTTTCAAAATTTATTTGATTGGATAATTACCATAAGATTCTAAAAATTTGAAGACAATTTTTTTTTGCTGTATTTTCTTAATTATTATAGATATTTAGGATTTGTTGGCATGTGAATTCTTGCCATTTTAATGTGTCCAAAAAACAAAGTGCAATCTTGAAAATGAAAAAATGTCCGCCCTTTTTAAAGAGTTCTAAAAAATCCAGTTTTAAAAGTACTTCAGATTTGAAAAAATTAGTTTTGAAAAATCTAGTTTTCGCATTCGTATTTGAAACGAAAAAAAAACAAAATAATATTTACATAAAAGTTTGCAACTCTAGATAATTTTTACAAAAATAGCCTCTTTTTTTTAATACCTTGCATTATTGATGAGAAAGAATCAGAAGTCATATTAAAAAAAAAGAACTTGGCCTCAAAAAAGTTTTAGGCATTTTAAAACTCATTGGACTCAGATGGATAAATTGAACATAGTAGGAAATATTTTGTATAATTTCTTTCACTATGTATGAACCATATAAAATTCATAAGCATTCCTAACTAAAAAATTGGAAATTTTTAACATATTA
>NC_046659.1:138644369-138646096 GCF_010883055.1 Belonocnema kinseyi | reverse complement strand
AATTTTACATCCATATATATCTTTTGAAAATTAAAATTCGAAAATATTTTCTAAAGCCTCCAGGGGACTTCGTTTTCGCACGAAAAAATTTTATGTGCCCTTCTTGCATCCGGACCCACAATTATTCAAAGTCTTCCAATTTTTCGAATTCTTTGTACTCTGTTATGATTCTTTCATTCATTTAAACTAGTTAAATTTTTTGAATTATCTGAATTCTTTGAATACACCGCATTTTCCAAATTTTCTGATTTCTTTGAACTGTCTCAGTTATTTCCATGTTTCGAAATCTCTCAATTGTCGCAATAATCTTAATTACTTCAGTTCGCCATATTCTTTGAATTTTATGAATTCTCTGAACAGTCTGAATTAATTGAATTATTTGAATATATCGAAATCCTTGTATTTTTTTAAATTCTTTCAACTCTCTTTCATATTTATATTTTTTGAATTCTCTGAATTCTTCGAATTTACCGCATTCTTAAAATTTTCTTAATTCTCTGAACCGTCTTAATTATTTAAATTCTTTTAATTTTTCGAACTGTAAGTTTTAAATTTCTAGATCCATCTAGTCTGAAAAGGCGTTCAGAATTTTGGTTATTCTTGTAAAAATACATTATCGAACGCAAACCGTTTCAACGTATCAGTTGAGAAAAGCTTAGCATTGAAAATTACAAATTTTTTTTTTAACAGAATTAAATGCTTCTTGTCGTCACACTTTAAATCTTGGTCAGAGGTTCCCAAAATAAAGGATCGCAGTGTTGCCATTTAAAGCACAATTATACTAAGAAAGTGCAATCTTCATTGCGTATGATATGTTTGACAATTATAATTTGAAGGAAAATGAGTGATTTAAATATTCTGCTAAAATAATTTTAAATCTTCACCTGGAGAAAAACATTTAGTCAGCCTGAACTTCCAGAGAGTCTGGCTGACTATATTTGAGCTTTAACAGCGAATTCCAGGCTATAAAATTTAGAATCAGAATAATAATATTTCTGAAATTAAATATATTTCTTGCAATCGAGCGACGAAAAACGAGTTTCGTGAGGAATCGGGAAGCATAATATGTAACCCCAAGGAACTAATGTTTAAAGAAACAGTTTAATTTTTAACAAAATGACAGAAATTCGCAAAAATTATTAAAATTTTTAAGAAATAGTTAAATTTTTATTAGAATATTGGAATTTTTAATCAATGAATGTGATGAAGTATTCTTGACAAAATGTAACAGTTTATATATTTAAATCAAATAGTTGAATCACCAGCCCAGAAACATTAATTTTTTACACGATAGTATTATTTTTTATGAAAAATGATGCGATTTCATCCAAGCGAGATAAGTTTTCACACCAGAATGCTGATTTTAAACAACAACAAAGTAATTGAAGTCTTAAACAAAATAGGTGAATTTTCAGGTTGAAAGCAGCTGAGAAAAAGAATTTTTGATAAAAAAAATATTAAAGGTGATAAAACAACCAAAAAATTTCAATTCAATATAAAAAACGGTAGAATTAAACAAAAAAATATGAATTAATAACAAAATTGTTGAATTTATTTCAAAACATTTGAAGTTTTATCAAGGATGAAACAAAAAATATGAACTTTCAACAAAATAGTCAAATTTCAAACAATAATGTTGAATCTTACAAAAAAGCCATCAATTGAAAAAGATTTTACAGTCAATAATAAGAAAATCAATTTAAAATGTTAAATTTTCAAGCCAAAAA
>NC_046659.1:138642321-138644269 GCF_010883055.1 Belonocnema kinseyi | reverse complement strand
TAATATGTTAAAAATTTCCAATTTTTTAGTTAGGAATGCTTATGAATTTTATATGGTTCATACATAGTGAAAGAAATTATACAAAATATTTCCTACTATGTTTAATTTATCCATCTGAGGCCAATTTGTTTTAAAATGCCTAAAACTTTTTTGAGGCCAAATTCTTTTTTTTTAATATGACTTCTGATTTTTTCTCATCAATAATGCAAGATATTAAAAAAAAGGGGCTATTTTTGTAAAAATTATCTTTGACTTGCGAACTTTCATGTAAATATTATTTTGTTTTTTTTTTCGTTTCAAATACGAATGCGAAAACTAGATTTTTCAAAACTAATTTTTTCAAATCTGAAGTACTTTTAAAACTGGATTTTTTAGAACTCTCTAAAAAGGGCGGACATTTTTTCATTTTCAAGTTTGAAATTTCTTTTTTGGACACATTAAAATGGCAAGAATTTCCATGCGAAAAAGTCCTAAATATCTATAATAATTAAGAAAATACAGCAAAAAAAAATTTTCTTCAAATTTTTAGAATCTTATGGTAATTATCCAATCAAATAAATTTTGAAAAACATTTTTTGTTTCGGAACTACCATAAGCAAATATTAAATATCTTATAACTTTTTACATTATTATTTTATTATTTATACTTAATTGGTTTCGTGTTAAAAATCATACAGTTTTTATAGTTTTAATTTTTATTTTCTTCTGGAAAATTTTTTTATTTTTATAAGTCACTTTTCTGAATTATTTGAGACTTCAGAAAATATTAAACTTAGAATGAGTGATTCTTGAAAGCTATCTTTTTAAAGTGAATAACTTATTGAAGAATTCAAAACTAATTTTGATTTATGTTCTTTAAACTCTGTGAACTGCTACTCACAAAATTTAAATTATATATAAATTTTTTATACTGAATTGGTTAATTAAAACCAACTTTATAGGTTTTCAATATATTAAAATATATTCCCTCTCATTTAAGAGAATTTGAGAGATTTCCAAAAATTTCCAAAACTTTTAAATGATTCCGAAGGATTTCAAGATATTTTAAATGTTTCAAGGTGTTTCAAAGAAATTTAAGTTTTCAAGAGATTTCAGACTATTTTTTTGGACCTTAGATCATTTTAAAGATTTCTAAAACTTTCCATACATTTTAAGGGACGACCAAGGATTTCAAGATACTTAAAAAATATTTGAGTGTTTTGAAGAATTTCGCAGGATACTTAAATATTTAAAGGAGTTTCTAAAGATTTTTTATTAAATTTCTAAAAAATGCAGTTAAAAATATTCAGAAAGCTTTTTCTGAAATTTTATGCCTAAGAATATTCAAGTGGGGAGATAAGACAATCATATAGATATGGCAGTTTTAAAAATGATCTGTAACGATAAATAATTACAAATTAAAAATATTTGATTGTTCATTAAGTTAAAAACAATTCATTTATTTATTAAATTCTATTTGAAGACATGATGTAACTTGTCAAAAGTTGGCATAGAGGTGGAGCATTTGATAAAAAAAAATGTCAGGATAAAATATATGATTTCACAATTCTAATTATAAAAAAATGTAACTTGTATAATTTATAAAATGGAACAAAATGGTTCAAATGTTTAAATTGCAATAAAAAAAAATCTTAAAAGTTTGACGCAACCTTGGGAAATTTTAATTTCATAACCTAGATTGAATGTACTGATGATTTTTTTTCTCAAGATTTCGGGATCCTTTTACTAAGTAGACTATCCACCTCATAAATTTTCATAAATCAGAAGATTTTTTCCGTATTTAAGTTTCAACTTTGGAACTTTTTATCGAATTTACTGAAAAATTGTATTACAAATTAACATAAAATTTATTTTCTACATTTCTGAAATTCCTTTAATTCTTTGAAATTCTTGAGTTTAGTGAATTTCATAAATTTAAATATTTTTAATTCTTGAAATTCTTTGAATT
>NC_046659.1:138603513-138642221 GCF_010883055.1 Belonocnema kinseyi | reverse complement strand
TAAATTATTCAAAAATTAAAATATTTTAATTGTGTGTATTCCTTGAATTCTTTAAATTCTTTGAATTTTTCAAGGCTCAAAATTCTTTGAATATTTTGAATTCCTGAAATTCTGTAAACTTCCTGCATGCTCAAAATTTTATAAATATTGTGAATTTCATGAATTACTTAAATATTATCAATTTTTGCTATTCTTCTGGCATTCATGAATTTTATAACTTTCATTAATTATTAAAACATTTTTAATGCCTAAATTCTTCGAATTCCCCAAATTTTTTTAATTACAGGATTTTTTTAATTACCAAAATTTTTTAATTCTTTATACCCCTTGAATTCGTTAAATTCATTGAATTCCTTAAATTCCTAGAATTATTCGAATAATGCAATTTTTCAAATTTTGTGGGGCCTCTAAATTCATCGGTTCCCTTGAATTCGTTGAGTTCTATAAATTTTATGAAACCCTCGACTGTTGTGAATTTTAAGAATTACTTAAATATTCTCGATTTCTGCACTCATCTGAATCTCCAAATTCCTTGTATTCTCTGAAATCCTTGAAATATGTGATTTTCATAAATTACTTAAATATTCTCAAATTTTCTAAATCTTTGAATTCCCTGAAAGCCTTCAATTTTGTAATTTTCATTAATTATTAAAATTATTTCCATTCCTAAAATTTTTGAATTCCTTGAAATTATTTAAAAAATTTAAAGTCCTTAAATTAAAAAAAAATTTGTTTAATACTGAAAATTCTTTAAATTCGTTGCCTTTTTCGAATTTATAAAATTATTTAAAGTTCCTGAATTCTTTAAATTCTTCGAATATTGTTAATTTCATGAATTACTAAAACATTCTCAATTTTTGTAATTCTTTCAATTATCTGACATCCTTGAATTTTGTAATTTCAATGAATTATTAAAACTTTCATAATTCCTCAAATTCTTTAAATTTTAAAAATTCTAAAAGTGCTTTTAATTCTTTCAATTCCTTGAATGCTTTGAAGTCTTACTTTACATACCTGTATTTTTTGTATAAATTATCAAAACATTCTTGATGCTTAAAATTCTTCGAATTTTCCCAATTCTTTAAACTCTTTGAATTTTTGTGATTCTCAAAATAGTTTGTATTCTTTGAATTCCTTTATTTCTTTGAATTCCTTAAATTCCTTGAGTTCTCAGAAATCCTTCGATTTTGTCATTTTCACGAATAATTGAAATATTCTCAATTCCTAGAAATTCTTTGAATTCCTGGAATTTTTTTCATTTTCAAAATTCTTTGCATTCCCTATCTTTTTCAAATTCTTTGTCTGGAAGTCATTGGAGTATGATGAAATTCTTTAAAATGCCTATATGTTGTGAATTCTCTAATCAGTTCAATATTTCCATATTTTTAAGCATCGGAATTCTTTGATTTCTTTGAATTGTCTAGATTTCTATAATTCCATACCTTCTATAAAATTGTCGTATATAGTGAATCTCCTGAATTATTAAAATATTCTAAATTTCTGCAATTCTTTAAATTTCAGAAATTCTTTGAATTCGGCAAACAGTCTTAATTATTTAGATCCTTTAAATTCCTTGAATTCTCTGAAATTTTTGAATTCTCTAAATTCCTTGAATTCTCTGAATTCCTGGGATTCTTTTGATTTCCTTGAATTTTCCCAATTCATTAAGTTCTCTGTATTAGGTGGATTCTCGAAATTCTTTGAACAGTCTTATTTATTTTTTTTTTTAATTTTAGAATTCTTTATATCTGCCGAATTCTCTTAACTCTCTCAATTATTCAAAGTATTCCAATTTTTCGAATTCTTTGTACTCTGTTATGACTCTTTCATTCATTTAAACTAATTAAATTTTTTGAATTATCTGAATTCTTTGAATACACCGCATTTTCCAAATTTTCTGATTTCTTAAATATTAAATTCTTTTAAACTGAATTCTTTGAATTTGCTAAATTCTTCGATTTGTTCGAATTCTCTAAAGCTTCTTAATTATTTAAATTCTTTTAATTTTTCGAACTGTAATTTTTAAATTTCTAGATCCATCTAGTCTGAAAAGGCGTTCAGAATTTTTGTTATTCTTCTAAAAATACATTATCGAACGCAAACCGTTTCAACGTATCAGTTGAGAAAATCTTAGCATTGAAAATTACAAATCTTTTTTTTTTAACAGAATTAAACGCTTCGGGATATCAGGAAGCAGGTTCATCATATCAGCGTGGACGAAGGGGAAATTTGTCCGTAGACCCTGTTGGCCCCCCACATAAGATTGTCACTTTTGGGTGCTACATGATTGGGTTGTGGCTAGATTCTACTCAAGCAATAGTGCTAAAAGCGGACTTTGAGGGCAATTATGCTCCTTCTGGCACATTGTATTTTGATAGTCACAATTTTTTAATCCGTCTTCTTTATTTAGACGGATTAAAAGTCGTGGGATATATAAATCAAGATGGAACACTTTTGGGAGTCCGAGCACCGAAACCAAACGGTAAATTAATCTAGAATATAATTTTTGGTACACGTAGAACCTGATTGGAGAATTCCAGGAGATTTCATGGTAAAAATCTCGCAGAGGAATTCATTGTAATCTACAATCAAACTCCAAAGATACGAGAAGCTCGAGAATATGGAACTCAAAGAAACGAGCGCGAAAGGGGTTCCCCCTCCTGCGACATTTATATATCGAGGGAAATGCGTGAGAACGCACACAGGCCTACAACGCGCACGTGCATATCGAATTCAAGGTAACGCGCACTCGCATGCGCCTGACTTTAAAGTAGGGCACGGGAGAGGGGGGATATTCAGATCGCTCCTTTGGAGTCGGAGCGCTCGTATCTGTGGAGCATTCGTATATTTGGAGTTCGTATATTTGGAGTTCGGCTTAAGCTGTTAAAAGAATTAATGCGAAGCATAGAAGTAACACAAATAAATAACATAATTTTAAAACATTTACAAGATTTAAAATATTACGATGAATTTTCAGTTTGTAAAGTATTTTATCAAATTTGAAGAGATTCAAAAATATTTTTCCTGATTTTAGAGAGTATCAAAGATATTCAAAATTTTTTTTTAAATTATAAGGGATTCGAAAGGGTTACAATATGTTTGAGAAATTTAGATGTATTTTTAAAAATTTGACAGCATTTTCTAATGTTTAAAGGGATTTCTAGAAATATTTATAGAATAAATTAAATTTTAAGGGATTTCTAGCGATTTTAATGATTTCAAGGAATTTCGTAAGATCTTGAAAGATTTTAAGAGATTGTAGACAATTTTAAACATTTGTGGGGATTTTAGGAGATTACAAGCGATTTAAGGTTTTTTTAATGTTAAGGCTTTACTGATTTTCAAAAGATCTCAAAAATGTTTCTCAAATTTTAAAGAATTTTATATATTGGTTTTCTAAAAATTTTCGTAAATTTAAAGAGATTCAAAATGGCTTTGAAATATATAAAAAGTATTGTGAAATTTTGATACATTTGCAGAGATATTACAGGATTTAAGAGATTCCCAAAAATTTCTGGAATTTTAGGGGATTCTAAAAGATTTCAAGATTTTTCGAAAATTGCAAGGTTTTTCTCTTGATTTGACGGAATTTCCAAGGATTTGAGTACACATTAAATATTTTACTGGGTTAAAACGAGTTTTAAAAAATTCGCGAGAAATGTACAAAATTTGAAATATTATTAAAGATTTCCGGAAATTGTAAAAGATTCTGAAGGACTTAAAGATATTTGAAAAATTTAAACTTGTGTGAAGGAATTATGAAGTATTTTTCTAAGATTTATAGAGACTTCTAGATATTTTTCGAACTGAATGCAATTTAAACGGATCTCAAGGGATTTTTAGCAATTCCAAAGATTTCAATGAATTTCCTAAGAATTTAAAATAGGATTCGAAAGGATTTGAACGTTTTTCATAACGTCAAGGTGTTAAACGGGATTTTGCGGATTTTTCAAGCGTTTAAAGTACATATAATGTCTTTCACTGGTTTTAAAAGATTTAAAAACTATTTCCTTCAAATAAAAAAAAAATTTCCCTGAATTCTAAAGGATTCTATAGTATTTTAACATAGCAAAAACTTAAAGGTGACTGAAAAAGCTTTAAAAGATTTCCTGAGATTTATAGAGATTTCTAGTAAGGTTTGGAAATTAATGAAATTTCAAGGGATTTCCAGGGATTTTTAGCGATTTCAAAAATTTGAAGGGTTTTCGTAAGATTTCAAAACATTTTATAAATTTTGTAAGATATTACAGATTTGTACAAATTTCCTAAAATTATAAGGGATTCGAAGTGTTTCAAAATATTAAAAAATGTAAAGGGTGTTTCAGACAATTTTCCAGGACTTCTTAAGATTGAACGGGATTTCTAGATATTGATGGAAAATAGAGTGAAAGTACTTGAATGCATTTAAAAATTTAAATTTGCTTGAAAATTTTTTTAACGATTTCTTAAGATTTATCGGGTTTTCTAGATATAATTGGAAAATAAATTAAATTTATTGAGGAATTTCAGTGGACTTAAGACTTTCATACATTTTTTCAAATTATAAGAAATTACAATTGATTGAAAGATACTTAAAAAAATTTAAGAGACTCCACGAGATTCCGAAGGACTTCATGAAGTTCATAGAATTTCTAAGGATTTGCTACGATTTAAAGGGTTATCTAGAGAATTTTGGAAAATAAATGAAATTATAAGGGATTTCTAACGATCTTCTTGATAATCAAGAAATTTCGTGAAATTTAGAAAAAAACCTAAAAATAATTCTAGAAATCTTCGAAAAATAAATTGTAAAGTTTTTCAAGGGATTTTTAGTGGTCCCCGAGATTCCGAGGAATGTCCTGAGATTTTGAATGATTTCAAGGAATTTCTTAAGATGCTCAAAAATTGTAAAGGACTTTCAGAGATCTTTGGAAAATAAATGAAATTTCAACGGATTTCAAAGGAGTTTTAGTGTTTTCAAATATTTTAGGAAATTTCGCAATATTCCGAAACATTTTAACAAATTTTGTAGGATTTTAAAGATTTCTACACATTTTTTGGAAGTTTGAGAGAGGTTAAAGGATTTCAATATTTTTCAAAAATTTCAAGATGTTTTAAAGTTCTTTTTATGATTTTCAATTATTTAAAGGGATCTCTAGAAATGCTAGGAAAATGAATTAACTTACCAGGATTTCAAGGGATTTCAAGCGATTTCCAAGATTTCAAGGAATTTTGTAAGATTTCAAAAAATCTTAAAGAATTTTAAAGGCTTTCAAGAATTTCTGAAAATTACAGGAAACTTTAAGCGATTCCGAAGGAGTTTATGATATCTACAAAGTTTAAAAGTGCTTCAAAAAATGTTGGTGGTTTTCCAAATATTTCAAGGATTTTTATAAACTTTTAAAAGATTTCAAGGGATTTTATAAAATTGCAAACAAAATATTTTTCTATATTTTAGAGAGTTTTTAAAGATTTTAACAATTTCCATTGATTACCAAATATTCCGGAAAATTCTAACAATTCACAAGATTTCAAAGGATTTTAAATATTTCTCGGGATTTTAACTTTTTCTTAAGTTTCTTTAATGGAAAACTTTAATTTAATTTATATTTAGAGATACCCAAATGAATCTTTCTTATTTTAATGGATCTTTAGGATTTCCAATGGAAAAATTTCAAGGGATTCCAAAGAATGTGAGGAGGGGGAAAAATGTCTAAGCGCTTCAGAGAATTTTTAGATAAATTTTGAAAATAAGTTAAATGAAATGAAATTTTAAGATATTCTAATTTATTTCTAATATTTATGGAAACTTTAAAGTTTTCCTGAAATTTGAACATTTTTTCAGATATATTCATAAAGAATAAGTTTAAATTATTTTTAAGATATTTCAAATGCAATCTACTTATTTAAATAAATTCCACGGTTTTCAAAGGAATACTTCAAGAGATTTGAAAGGCTTCTAGAGGATTTTAAGAGATTTTAAAAGTTTCAAAGGATTAAAAAGAACTTGTTGTAAGAATTGAGTTTTAAATGATTCTTAGCGATTTGAAAGATGACAAAGAATTTTAAAGGATTTTAAGATATTTCACCAAATTTAAGGAATTTTGTCGAATCCCTAAAGATTTTAATGAACTTCAAACATTTCTAATGATCCTAATAGATTTAAAAAATTTTAACAGATTTCAAAGAGTCTAATATATTAGGAGTGATACGAAATCTTTTGTAATCCGTATTCAAATCTTAATTTTGTCAATTTCATCTTAAGTGTATATAGCCAAATTTCATTTTTGTATTTTGGGTATATGTTTTTTGATTTCACAACTCATTATAAAATAAAAAAGTATTCAAGCATACTAGAAAATTTTGAAAAATGAATATTTATAAACAATAAAGAAGCACTTGTCTTTTTTTCAATTATTTGGTATCCTTAATGAAAACTCCATAATTGAGTATCTTGACCAATGACATATTTTTAAGAACGCGCCAATTTCGGTATTTATATTAGTTGTCGCGAATTTTCTGTTTCAGAAAATTTTCTGTGTTGGGAGTTCTGCAGTATCGGGAATTCTTAGGGATTTTTAAATCTTTAAATCTTTTAATTTTTTTGTGGACAAAAAATGTTTCTCCATTCTTCGGAGGATAATCGGAGGTTTAAGTATTGACGACACTGAATAAAATGGTTAGTTGAGCCAACTATTTAGTGAGTAAGATATAGTAATACTATTTTATTAGTTGATACTGCTATTATATTAGTTCATACAACAATTCCATTAGCTGCCCGGATTATTTAGTTAATACCAGCAACTAAGTAAATGGTTGTCTTAACTAACCAAATAGCAGTAGCATATCTTACAAACTAAATAGCTGGCCCAACTAACCATGTTTTCAGTGTATTAAAAACAATTCCATTAATGAAAAAAATGGTCAAAAATAGAAAAAATAACATTCAATCAAATAAAAGTACGAGATTTCTATCCTTTTTCTTTCAAATTTTGTGTCTATTAAGGATGTAAAGAGATTTTTTCATTGCAGAAAGATGTTTGAAGAATAATTATAATTTTTTGATTACTAGTAATGAAAACCCTTCTTACCTACGTATCAACGATTGTTTCCTTACTGTTTCTTTTTCAAATAATTAGACATAATTCGTTATTTTTAGCTTTATTGTGTATAAGCAAAGATAAGATATATAATTTTTATGTGCAAATTTTTCAATCTTTGCCCTGATGATCAACTTGAAATAAAATTTTCCTAAAAAATAGTTCATTCTTATATAAGTTTTATCCTCCTGTTTAATGCTTTAGAAAACTTTTAATTTTAAAATAGTGATTGTTTAAAGCTGTCTTTTTAAATGGTGACCTCTTTACGAATCAAAAAAATTTTTTTTTTCTACAAATGCTTCAATTTACAATTACTGTTCAGTGTTTAGTTTTAAGAATGATTTTCTAACGTTTAACATTTACAAAATCTTCTTTTTCTTTCAAGCTGGATCGAGGATTGTAGAACCTAATGAATCAACCTGGTATATCTCTTATTCGGCGAAAAAATTTAAGATTAAAATAAATCCTGCTACAGAAAATGTGTTAGGAATCACCCTTATGCCTAGAAATGTACACGAAGCTGAACATACACCCGAAAAGGTTTTAATAGGTGGAATACGATTTTTTGTGTTCAGAGGGCCCTCTGGGGACATTTTGGGAGCTGCGCTTCACCAGTAATATCCTTAATTATGAATTTCACGAAGATTATTCTACAAAAACATAAGAAACAATTGATGAATGTTAGTTAATATTTCTATCACACATATTCTTCGCTAATGACATGAAGGGGTCCAGTCTATTCTGATAATTTTAAAACAGAAAACTAATTATTAAATTTAACCTTTACAATACTGAAGATGGGCGACAACTAAAATATTTCCACCCATAACTTAAGGAAGAAGTTTTAATCCAGAAAATAAAATACTTTTCTGGGCTTCTCTTTCTTGTTCTTAATCGAAATGATCCTCATTAGTTTTTGGAATTTGTATAATTAACGTGAGTGCATGAAAAATTTAGAAAAAATAAAAATGTGATTGTGTGTGATGTTTGTAAGGACTCTGCATTCCATTTAACGGTGGAGGCCTTGTTCTGCATGCTTGTATTTTGAATCTTGGGTGTAACGGTACAACATTATAGTGTGATTAGAAGCAGAAGATGAGAGGGGGTAACCAAAATTCGACAACACCGACAAAAACCCCACAATAATGAGTCACGGGGACATATAGACTGGTTCCGTGAGCCCCTCTACTAGAAAGACGCGCAGCGGATTTGCGTAGGAGGATGCGACCGTAGAAACTCTGAACAAGTGATCCCACCTTTATCATGTAGACGTTCTGCGCTCGCGCTAGGAAACTTAAGAGGAACACGAAGCGACAACCCGTTACCATGGCAATAATAATCCGCACCGTGTTCCTTTTACAAATGGCTAGCGCACGCGCAGTAGCTCCACATGCTAAAGTTGGGGTGACTGCTCTCAAGAGGAAGAAAGATAGGCATTTAAACTCAATAAGGCAGCCAGGCAATTTTCCTCATTGAATCCTCGGCTTTAAACTCTCTTTGGAAACAGACTATTTTGCAGCTATTATTAATAGTAACTACTTGGTCCAGTGGATCAGAGACTCACGTTCACGAGAATTTTCCGGATTAACTTCCAAAGTTACTGAGAAGAAACCCATCGACTCGGTTCAGAGGATCAGGAACTGGCATGAATGGGTAGCAAATTTATTTTTGATATAGTGTTGTCGATTTCCTGCCATCATTTTGTAACGTTTTTCTTTTATTTAGTCTTGCCACATCTTCATATTCTCTCTACTACGATTTCCATTGAACAATAACGATAATAAAATAAATACAATATTCCGTTAATTTTGCATGTCACGGTAATCAACCAAGTACGTTAATTTTGATTCAGGAAAGATCAGGTTATCAAAGAAGTCTTATCTCGAATTTTGTAACTGGTATAATTTAAAGAAGACCCAATTAATAGAATATATAATAGTAAAACTACGCTTGTAAAACTTTAATTGTTTCCTAGAAATAAATGGCATATTTCAAATTTTTTCGGACATTTAAATCAATATTAAGATTCTTTGTGTCAATAAAACCCTTATAATGATAACATGAGTGGATCTAATTACTTAATATCCCTCTTCTTCTAGGATGTAATAATTAGTAAAAAACATAAGGAAAGGAAGGATATGAAGGAGATATTTCTTTAAGATATTTCTATTGCTTGAACAATTAGCAAATTCAATAAATAAAATTAAAAATTGAAAGCTTTCATGGATTTAAAGTTTGCGGGGATTATAGAAATAAAAAATATAAACGTGTATAATGGTTCAAACGGCTCTGTACTGCATCTCGTGTGGAAATTGCCAAATTTTGCCCCAATTACAAGTTCAGTTCCAACTTAGAAAATTGTGTTATGCCTACCACAGGGTTAGTATAGTAAATCAAATTAAAACCAACTCTGGGCCACAGCTCTTGATTGCGGTGGCATTAACCTGGCTGTGCGCTTGTTTTTAGTCATCTCCATATTGAACCTATTGAACACAAATAGATAAAAAGTAGATTCCAAAACGAAAGTAAGTAAATGAATCCCAAGTAATTTAGGTTGATTCATATAACCAAACATACGCATATCCTTCTACCGGTTTTCAAATTTCTAAAAAAAATGGAGGTAAACAAAATAAATGTCTGGGGTGAATATATAATACTGCATTTTGAACATCTTAGATTACGAATCGAGCTTTATTATTCGTTGTGACAAAGGAATCTTTATTTTTTTCTATAAGCATTAATTTTTCTTTATTTCTCCTCTTGCAGGAAAATTCGTTATTCGTAAGGGTCGTACATAATCGCCATTTCACGAACCAATCAATTTGAATTTTTTCTTAAAGTTTAAAAATCTTCAATTAATCTGATTTGAATTGCGTTATACTTTATGTTATGTTTTTCAGGTCAGAGTAAAATAGAATTCATGAAGATCTCTACCATTCCGCTCTCGTCAAGATGTTCGGATCCAACTGTTTGAAATAAAATCATTTAAAATTAATTTATTGTTATTAAAAAGTAAAAATCATCTTTGCATTTATTGCTACTTTTACATTTCAAATTATACTTGCTAATTTTTTATTTTACAGGCGCTGTTTTTGAAAAATATAAATCCACTGAGGATGAAGTCTTTCCTCATCTTGGAATGGTAAAAAAGGTTGATTTTAATTTGGATAAGACTTGAAAACTAAATATAGTCAAGTTGTCGCTAATTTGGTCGGTAAGTTAGGCTCTGGTCGGGTTGGTGTTTCGTTGGTGGTTCGTTCCTGTCTAAATCCCCAATTTGGGGCCAAGTTTTACCTAGTTTGGGCCCAGCTAGCGCCATGGTAAAATTTTTACACAGGATCTAACGTTCCAAACCTTGCTGTGCATTATTGCATCTTTAATTTTGAATTAAAAATTGAGCAATGTTTTTTTTTAACTCATTTACAACCAAAATGTTTATTTTCCTAAACAAAAATACCAATTTTTCAACAAAACAGGTTAATTGTTGACCGAAAAAGATCAGTCTTCAACTTAAAATGGAACACTTTCAATTGCAGTTAAAAAACGAATTTGAGACATAACAACTTCTTTAAATTAAATAAAAATAAATTATAATAATTAATCTACGAACCTTTCAGTATGTACTTTTTTATTCTTGCATGGTTATTATTAAACTACCGTAAATTATGGTTATAATGAAAGCACCGTAAACTATCAAAAATTTCCAGAACTTTATTTTAAGGTTCTAGAGATTACTGTTTCAGGTAATAATATTACCATAAATTAATAATTATTGCATAAAATTCCTGTAATTTATAAAAATTTTGCGAATTAAATTTTGGGTAATGTATGTTTATTTACCACATTCACCTGTGAAATTAACAAGAATTTTTATAAATTTCCGGAAATTTATAAAAATATTTAAAATTGAATTTAGAGTAGTTTATGGTAATTTACTATATTTCCCTGTAAAATAACCATAAATGACCGAGAATTTCCATAAAGTTCTGGCAATTTATAGATATTTTTAAATTTAATTTTGGGCAATTTGTCGTAATTTACTATAAACTACCCTTAACGTTACCGTGAATAATGCTTCCTTTATTCAAAATCTGATATTGTTTGCAATCATGACAGTATTTCGAGAATTAATCAATTGGTGGACGCCAATTAAAAAATGAAGAGAAGAAGAAATATAAAATAATTGAGAATTGTCACTTACGATCATAATAAGCGACGCAGATGCATGTATTTCAAGCTGATTTCTCAAAATCTAGGTACACACCTGAAACAGTACAAAAATATAATTTGATAATAAAATAATAGGACTTTACTCAAATAAATTAGTAACAAGTTTATGCAGTCTATCCTATTTGATTGTTCTATCAATCTAAAATTGATTTTATAATCTTGGAAAATTATAACTTTTCCTGGATGCTAAGGACAGGCCCTCTCAACTCTAATGGGCGAATATGAAGAATTATGATTATTATTTCAGGCATTTCATTGGTCTCCGAATGAGCATTTGAAATAATTTTCAAGTCTCAAATGTATTCCTCTGAATGTAGGTCACCTGAACACCTTTCAAAGAAACTATTCGCTTGGCGATATTAGACTAAATAATTGTTAATAAAGAAATTAATTGCAATAATATTTACCTAATTTTCAACTTTCTTTCATTTAACAGTGCGTACTAGTCACTTATAATAAAATTATATCTTCCTAATGCAACCTCCACATATCAAGTTAGTCATGGCCGTCGACATTTAAACTAAAGCCGGGATGTATAGAAATAGTCATGACCGTCTACATACAAAATGAGGTATTTTCACTTCAATCACTAGCTAACTTCACTTCGTTGAATGCTGAGGGATAAAAACTGACTAAATGCATGGGATTCGGTTAATTTTTGCACTTTTTTCTAATGTCTTCGTAAAAAGTAATGTTCTATTCCACTTTAGCAAGTTTATTGGATGACGTTTAAATTCATATTTTCCCTTTAGCATTTATATAAATCTCTTGAACAACTGTTCTGAAATATTACATAAATAACAGAGAAATAATTTCAATAGAGGTTTTCATAAAAATAACATTTTGTTTACAGGGAAACTATTAAAAAGTGCTCTAGTCTCATGCCATGCAATGCAAAAAGCCGGGAATGGTGGGACAACTAACGCCGCAGTGGAGAAATTAGGAACTAATCAAATTAGGACAGTAAGGTAGCATCATTTTGTTTTCAGATTCATAGGGCTGGAATCTTTTCACGTGATAACGTTTCATGTCAAACTTTCATGTGTTTCATGAAACATAGTGATAAGAAGAAAAATTATTTCGTGCATGGGCAGATCGATATGGTCTCTAAGGTCAAGTTAGGATTTTTTCTTATCAGTAAGAATTTTTCAGCCGCTACGTTTAAACCATTACAATGTTTCATCAAACTTTTCATCAGGTTAAAGTTTCATGAAACTTTACATCCATACTCATCGTGAAAAACAAATTTCTGTTTTTATAATACTATTGTATTTACCTTATTTTTCATGTATGAAACTAGCAACTGCAAGATTAGTTAACTTTAAACTTCCGCAGAAGATCTAGTGGAAATTGTTTGAACGGCCTGGCATTAATTTCGATGCAGATGGTCACGACTCAGTTTTTACATCGTGGCTTTGGTGGTTTGAATGTCATGTAGGTTTTGACTAACCTAAGATTTGGATATTATATCATGCTGAGTACAATTTTTATTCCAAGGTTCTAATAGTCACTGTTAAATGGGAGGAAACGAAAAGTTAGGTTATTATTATTATAATTTACCTGTTTATTAACATCCTCACAGAAACACGAGAGCCTGCATGAAAAAATGCATGGACATAAAAGAAGCTAGAGAAGTATGCCAGGACAGGAAAGTATGGCGGCAAATATTTAATAAAAAGAGTGTCAGTAGAGTGAATGACGCCGGAAACAAAGACCTTGGCTATTACACTACTCCTTCCCCCTGCCGAGTGAGTCTCGCCTACCTCGAAAGGGAAATGGCTTAATGGTGTAATAATAATAATAAAAAAAATAACGCCCGACAAAATCATCTAGACAGTTGACTGACACTTTATAGACGACACTTCACGTTGCTCTGGATGATAAAAAACAGTGTCTAAATGCTGCTTTTCCACTAGATTCTCTGAATGAAACTGTGTGGCTCAAATTTGTTGCAACTCACTTGAACACCGATTTCGGTGTACATTGGAGGATCGGCGATTTTCTGTGAGTGCAAGTTCCGGCCAACTGTTGACGCTACATGTCGGCGCACGTGATTGAATTTGAAGGTTTGAAAATTCAAAGTGTCAAACGGTGCCAAAGTATTAGAAAGTTTATATTTGATTTGCGAAAATAAATCCGATAAGTATACGGTTAAAAAAACGGAGGTGTGTCGTTTTCGCGTTTGCTTTCTACATTTTCGGTTGGAGGACTATTTACGTGATCCGCGAAATTTGTTTAAAACAAAAATAGTGCCTTCCGTCTTGTTGCCTAAAAAAGAGGTGAAGTATCTTCCTGCAGATTCTCAGGCTGTCGTAGCCGGTGATGTTGACGCTAATTTGAATATTTCAATCAATTTAGGGGGTAAAGAAATAGAAAATATTGAAGCAGCAGAAATTTCTACTCCAAGCACTCAGTTTTTTCCAATTAATTGCCGCAATTGGCTGCCGAATTCACCAGGAAGCAGTGGTTTGGTTAGAAAAAGTCATCTGTGCGAATTTTCATCGCCTGTTTCCAGTCACGGTCCCGGAAAACGCATAACACGAAAGTTTAACATGGATGTTCCGGAACCGAAGGAGGAAATTTCGAAAAAGAAAGAGGAAATCCAAAGACCTCTGAAATGTACGAGAAGGTTTTGAATGCAAGAAAAGAAATCGATAACTTAAAAACTAAAAATAAACGGTATTGTTTTTCACATATTATACCTAATATAAATTTTGAAATCCAATATACAAAAGCAGCTAAAAAGTAAATTTCAAAGCATCAATATGTGACGACGTTTATTATCGTATTATATATAAATTTGAGAATCGTTTGTATTTACCAATATTTGCAAAATCGATTATTTCCTCTTATTATGAAGACGGTAAACAAAATGAAAATAGTAGAAGCTCTTATAATTAAATTAAATTAATTAATAATGTTCAATGTTATTTTGGATTTTGAAACAGTACATTTCTTTTAAAGAAAAATTGAATTATTAATAAAAGAATTCTCAGAGGAGAAAATATTCTTCATAATAAGAAAGATTAATATTTTTTATATTTCCGTTAATGGATTTTCAAACATTTAAAAACATTTAAAAAATCATTTAATATTAATTTGAAAACTCTACAAATTATTTTAAAAAGATGGTTTCTTATTCTCAAAATGTGGGCATAAATGTTTAATCTTTCCTATTTTTGATAATTTCCATATTTTCATCGTTTTCTATTTTTTTCTTCTGCCGTGAATGGATTTTCAAAGATTTTTGAAAATTGTTTAAAAAATAACTCAAAATTTGTTTAAAACAATTTAATTTGCTTTAAAAAGATTGTTTCTTCTTCCTTAAATGTAAAGATAGCTGTAAACATGGTTTCTTTCTCAATTTTTCCCCAGATTAATTACGGATTTTTATGAGTTTTAAGGGATATGGAGGAATTCGACGAATTTTAACGGATTTTCAGTTATTATAAAACATTCAGAAGAATTTCAAGAAATTATGTTTTAAAACTTTGTAGAATTCTTAATTTTTTAACTTTGTAATTCTAGATTTTAAAACACTAAACTTCTTGTATAAAAATATTGAATTATTAATTAAGAAATTCTTAGAAGAGAAAATATTCTTCATTATGAGAAAGATGTATATTTTTTTATATTGCTGTGAATGGATTTTCAAATATTTTCAAAATAATTCAAAAAATAATTCAATTTCATTTAAAAACTATATAATTTATTAAAAACAGATTGTTTCTTATTCTCTAAATACAAACATAAGTGTTTCATCTTTCCTCTTTTTGACTATTCTCATATTTTCCTTTCTTATCTTTCTTTTGCTCCTAATTTTTCTTTTTGTTTCCTATTTCCCCCCTATTTTACCGCTTTTCCTGCTGTTTTCCTCCTATTTCCTGCCAATCTTTTCGACCCACATACAGGTATGCGAATAGAATAAGCAAGCTTGCAAACAACATCAAAGCAAACTTGTTTGCAGACAAAATAAGTACCCTAACAAATCTTCAGCGAAGTTTTATAGAAATGGTCTTAAGAAATTCAAATAAACAACCTAATGGTAGGTGATTTACAAGAGATGAAAAGCTGTTGTGTCTTTTAATTTATAAAAGATCGGCTGCAACATATAGATACGAGGGTGGTTCAAATATGATCGAGACAAACGCTGTAGTTGGTGCGCATGTATGTTTTGTAGGTCGTGGCTTGAGTATGCGATAGTTGGGTCCCTTACGAACAGTGTGGTATAGTTTCCGTCGGGAGCGCATGTGTCATGCGCGTGCTACGACCATGAGTGAACGTTTAGTGCCGACCGCCGTTGCGCAACGTATTGTCATTCGTTTTTTAGTGCGGGAAGGCGTTAAAAACACGGAAATTTTTCTGCGTTTGCGAAATCAGTTCGGTAGTGAGTGCCTTAGTAGGGCTGCCGTGTTTAAATTTGCCAAAGGATTCAAGGATGGTTGCGAAACCGTCGAGAATGAGCCGCATGATCGTCGACCGCGAACCAGCATGACACCAGACAACATTCATCGCAAACATTCCAGCACGAAGTGCGATTCTTCTCCAGGATAACGCGCGCCTTCATACCCGTACCACGCGTCTCACGCTCGATACAATATCGGAATTGGGGTAGGAGGTACTGTAGCCCCCCCCCCACAGTCCAGATTTATCACCCTGCGACTACCACATGTTTGGACCACTGAAAGAAGCCCTCGCAGGTCAAAGATTCAACACCGACGACGAGGTAGAGGAGTTCGTGCGCACATAACTGTCCGAGTTGCCCAAGGAATTCTTTGATAACAGGATCGAAAAACTTACTGAAAGGTGGGCAAAATGCGTAACTTGTAAGGGGAAATACCTAGAAAAACTGTACATTTTTGTAAATTTTTTCGATGGTAAATAAACGTGTCAGAGTATTTGTCTCGATCATATTTCAACCACCCTCGTACTTAGGAACTATTCTGTCACTTCCAAGTCCAACATTAGTGAACAAGCTACTCACACCGATTCGTCTTGATAGCGGTGTAGCTCAGACCATGAAAGGCCTACTAAAGGATGCTGCCAGAAGAATGACTGATGAGCTTGATAAATTCTGCGTTCTCATGTGATACGAAGTTTCTCTGAAATTGCACTTGTAGTGTTCTGCACGAAAGGCCGAAATTATTGGTTTTCAGGATTGGCGAAAAAATCGTACCAATCAGTATGCAGATCACGCTCTTGTATTTATGCTAAGAGGAATTAAAAAATTACTGGAAAATTTATCCTACATACAACTTTTGTGGTGGACAAACAAGACACAAACAGTTAGCGTGGCGTATTAAGGATGTCGTCAGAGCTGTAACCGCAGCTGAATTTAATATCGCAGCCACAGTTTGTCATCAGGGATCATCTAACATGAAAGCAATCAAATTGTTACAGATAGATACTGACAAAGTCAGGGAAGAGAAGCAAATTTTTCAGTGTAAGCCCTTTCTTATATTATGAAATTTATATTTTTTCATTCCCAGTAAATTTATTTATTAGTACTATTAAATGTTTGAAGATTGGGCGATTCTCATTGATAATGTCGAAATTATTCATTTATATGATCCACCGCATATACTAAAATGTATGAGGAATAATCTTCTGACCAAAAATTTGGAACTTGAGATAAAGGCCAACGCTGCAGAAGAGGAGAGAAGGGTCGCTGACTGGCATCATGTCATCAAAGCATATTTAAACGATTTGTATTCTCCTCGAAGGAATCGTATGGTGCCTGATCTAATGGACGAACACGTCTACCTCGACAAAATAAATAAAATGTGCGTCAAGTTCATGATGCAGGTCTTTAGTAAAAAATTGTCCAATTTCATGGATCTTCTTTAAAGATCACCAGGTAATGTTCAGCCATAGAATGTGAAGTTTAATTAAACAATTAATTAAAAGAAGTCTTAAATTGATAAACACTAATTAAAATTTGGAATCATTGTCATCTGTCATGTACCCTCATTGCTGCACTCATGTAAATAATACTGCAATTTCGACTTAAAATAATTATTTAAATTTTCCAGAAACCTGGGATACGGCAATTGGTGAAATATCAATCCCTCCAGAATCTTGACGAACAGCCTACGTGCTTCAATTATTGAACGACATAGGGTTAGGAATTAATGGCGATGATTGCGGTCTTCATTCTCGTCGAATTCCATGGACTAAGAATTCTTACCATGACGAATTTTTTGGAGAAGCTCGGGCAGCATTGAAAAAAATGCAGTTTGTTGATCGCGAAACGAAGAAGCGGTCTCAGACAAATGCACCGTGCTTACAGAATTTTATTGAAACTCTTCGAGGCTTTCGAATGCTGTGGAAAAAGTTGAAGGGTCTTGGTTTTACAAGCTCCTGCATTAGAAACCTGAATGAAGATCCCCTAGAAACATTTTTTGGAACCACAAGCCGCGACTTTAAAAGCAACAAGCCAACGTGTTTTTAATTAGAAGCAATATACCAATCATTACTCGTCACGAACTTAACTTCGAAACACACACCGGGTTGTAATTGTGAAGCTGATACCGGACATTTCATTATTGCCTGTACAGATTCACTACTGCAAGGATCAAATGATCAAAATGAAGATCTTCCAGAAGAGGTGGACGAAGTGGAAGATTGTACACAGTATAATCTTGCGCCACTTGCTCTGAAAATATGAAAACGAAGGCTACTGAAAATTCAAAAAGTACTTGATTATAAGACGTATATTTTCATGAAAAGCGAATGCTGGGTAAAATTCTGCCTTATTATTTGCCAAACACAGACCTCGAGAAGAAAGAAGCACAGCAGCTTACACCAAAATTGAATTTCTCTTTCCTATTGTGCTTGAAGCATAAACAAGAAATTGTTGAAAGTTTCAAGAAAATTTGCCTCGAAAAATTCTGTCAATCAACTTTGACTTTTATTAATCAAATTTTTAGAGGGAGAATTATACCTAGAAGCGAAAATCTGTCTCCCCCAGTAGAGCAAGCACTAAACTGTTATTTGAAAGCTCAACACAAGGACAGAAGAACAGAAATTCTTAGGGTTGTTTACAGTACAAAAAATCTAGCTGATTCCAAATTTAAAAAACCACCGCTTCCCGAAATAAAGGTTCCATAAATAAATTAAAGTTGATGTAACATGAGTGCTAATTTTAACTACCTAAAATTTCTAAAAAACTTTGTACAAAATGAAAATAAATGTAAATCTCAAATTACCTTCTGTAATGGATGCGATTAAATCATTTAAATTTGAAAAAATTGTTAATCTTCATACAAAAAATTATTTACATTGTAAGACTTCTAATGATAACTATGTATTTAATTTCAAAAACTAACATTTTTGAACGTGCCTAATTTTAATCGTTTTAAATTAGAAAATTTAAATATTTGTTTCATGACTTTACATTTTTATATTTTCAGAATTGGTGAACGTTTTCTGCTTGAGGTTATCCAAGGTTATTTATGCTGTGTAGTAAATTTAGAAATTAATCTTCTTGCGGTTCAGAGTTGTCCATTTAACGAATGCTTTCAAGTTTTCAAAATATTGTGGAATTTTATCATTGCTTAATTTAAGGAGGAGGGGTGGGTAGAGGCATATTTTGTTCTAAAAAATTTTCAATGACAAATGAAGGACAGAATCCGGGATCCGGTCGGTTAATCCGGCCAAATAGCGGTTAAGAAATGTTGCTTCAGGCGAGAAATTGGTAATTTTTTTTTGTCTTTTGAGGCTCATCGTAAATATTACGGTGAACTTTAAAAGTCAAATCAAGTGAACCAATTCTGGCAAGAAAATTGGACTAGAATTTTATTCCCTGATGATAGAATCTCATAGCAATTTGGAAGCAACGTGGTGATTTAAGGTTAGGAAGGAAGAAAGTAAAAACTGTATACACAAGACTATATTTTCAAACTAATTACTAATTATTAATTACTGAAATAAGGTTGATTTTAACTACGAGTCTCGTTTTTATTTGCGAACTTCGAAGAGACGAAGCGACATGAGTGCAAGAAGCATTCTCGTTCCAGGTGCGAAACTGAAAATTACTGAGTGTCTATGCAGAGCAGACGCTATATATGGCGGTAAATTTGAAATTGTACAGGCTAAACATGGTCTTTATATGGAGAAGTTTATAAAAATTGTATCATTTCTGTTGTTGTACATAGCAGATTCGATAACAGTTTAATTTAAAATTTTAAATTATTCAAAAAAATTTGATCTGTTTTTTAAAAGAATTTAAAAAGAGCTGGGCTACCCCAGCCAGGGGTAGCCCGGCCGGGATCCGACCAGAAACCTTGTAGTATTAGGACCAACCTGGGAAATTTGTACACGGGAAATGGAATTATATAAAATAATAAGCGTCAAAAAACTTCTTTTTTTAGAAAAATGCAATTTACTTTTTCTCTTCGAAAACATACAAAAAATACCATATTGCTATAGCTTTTATGAAAAAATAGTGTCTATCCCTTAATCAGCGCTGCCTGTATCACATATCACTACATAAATGGTAGACTCAAGAACATGTTGGAAGCAAAATTCAAAATCTTGAGATTTTCTTGATATTGATTATTTTGATAAAAAAACCTCTGCATTTTCTAAAATACTTGAATTCCTCGATCATCCTGAATTACTTGAATAGTCAGAATTCCATAAATTCCTTGAATATCCTGAATTTCCCGGTAACCTGAAAATCCCTTAACTCCTTAAATTCACTGAAATCATGAAATTCCTTGAATTCTACGAAGTTAATGAATTCCTTAAACACAAAATTACCTAACTGCTCTGTAGTCTCCATAAACTTGCAAATTCCCAAAATTTCTTTAAATCTTACTCCTTGCGATTTCGGCTTTTAAAAAATTTAAAAAAATTGAAATATTTCCCTCATCCTATCATTTTGGGCTTTTTCTAGGCACCAATGCCGATTTTTGGGCTCTTTTATTATTCTAAAAAAATGGGACTTTTTTTGGAGATGCCGGACGCCAGGACCTTCACTACATACAATTGGGAAGAATTAAAAAAATCAATCGCGGCAGCATTTTTTACTTTTGTTTGCCTTTTTTGGACACGGATGCCGATTTTTGGGCTCTTTTATTATTCTAAGAAATCTAATTTTTTTGGAGGTGCCGGACGCCAGCACCTCCACTGCATACGATTGAGAGAATTGAAAAAAATCAACTACTGCAGCATTTTTGGGCTTTTGTTTGTCTTTTTTGTGCACCAATTACCATAAAAATAAAGATTAAATTAAATTAAATTACCATAAAAATAACTTTCACACCTAACCTTAATGTACGCATATACGAATTTTGTGCTATTTATGGGCTCCCTAAAACACTTTCAGGTTTTAAAAAAAATCTAACCCTTGAAAAAATCTCAAAGAAAAAGATTTGCATTAAGTACGAGAAAACATGTATACCGAATGTTCGAACTAGCTTTGATGTCCCTGAAAATAAGAAATAATAGTATATAAAAACAACCCATAACACTGATACCTACCCCTGACTAAAAAACAAAAAAAAAATCAATGATTTTGTGGTGTTCACAAGAAACCCTCGAAAAACTTATAAATAGAAAAAATTATAATATTCACCTTCAATAAACAATAAACAATACTCACAGCCCGACATTAATTAAAACCGCCGAAACAATCTAAAATTAAAGCTAACCACCCATAACAAGTTTCAAACACTCTAGCTAATAAATCTATCTACAATCTCCCCCCCCCCCTATTAGTAGTGGAAAATTCAAATAATTTCCAGGACTCCTACGCAGTTTTTAATTGTTAAAATAATTTTAGCTTATTTAAACAATTATTAATTCCCAAAAAATGTTAAAAATAATCGTATTTTCTAATTAAAATGTAATGGGTGGTCAACTTTTGGAATAGTAAATTTGTTTAAAAACTTTATGTAATTCATTATTGTTTATTGACCAAATTTCTAAACTTGGAGTCAGAGATGTAAAATTGGTTTTCAAATTGGTACCCTATACTAATTTTTTATTGTATATTCACAAAACTGTGATACGTTTCTTCCAATTTTTCAGAAATCTCTATTTGTTTAAAGAAATGTTCTGGCTCAAATACGTTTATTTTATAACTTAGAAAAATAAAACATAATAAAATACATGAAATTATTTTCTTGGAATGTATAGGGCATAGAAAGAATAAATTTAACAAATTTTAATGGTTATAACAAATACGATATGTTTAAACAATAATTTTTTTTAAACATTATTTTCAAAAAAATTTTCAATTTGCTTTAAATTAAGTATGGATGGCTTACATCTTTTTCGGTGCATTTGACAGTAATCTATGAATATAAAGCTGACATACTGGAAGACAAAAAATATATCAATTAATATATACCTACGAAAATAATTATATCTATTATAGTTTATATTATTTTTACAAAATTTTAATCTGAAACTGCTCGAACGAATAACAGTTGTTTAAACAATGAAATTGCCTTTTAAGAGAATTCAGTAGTTCTCAAAGTCATTAAATATTATGTTGATCAAAGATAATTCCATCTGAAAATTATTTTTAGAAAAATAATTGTTTAAACAAATTATATGTATTTGCGAAAATAAAAAATAGGTTATTTATTTTTTCTATACACTATACATTTAGAAAAATAATTGTGTGTATTCTATTTTGCTTCCTTTTTTGAAATTTATCAAAAAAACTGCTTAAGTAAAAAGAAAATTGTTTAAAAAGATAAAGATTTGTAAATAGGTATAAGAAACGTAATAAAATTTTGTAATTATTCTACGAAAAGTAGGATAGGATCCCAATTTAGGAAAAATTTAGACATTTTCAATTAAATCTTTTAGAAATTTATTGAATAAAGAATTATTAATTGTTTAAATAATTACATTATCTTCCTAAACAAATGTACTGCTCTAAAAAAACTAGGATTGGTACCAAAGAAGAGCTAAAAAAAAGCCTTAAACTCACATGTACTTACGTTTAGCTTGAGTGTATATTTTATTTTAAGGGTAATTTTTAGAAGATAGGATTGTTAAAAAAATTATTGTCTAGCTTTTTAAAAATCAAAAAGGCCCAAAAGTCTGGCGCAATTGATTTTTTTTTATGTTCTCAATTTTCTGTAGTGGAGGTGCTGACGGCCGGCAACTCCACTTAAAAGCCCAAAATAATGGGATAAAGAAAATACTCAAATTCCGTTATGAAATTCCCAATATTTCTCACATTCTATAATTTCCTCGAATTAAGTGAACTCTTTAAATTGTGTGAATTCCATAAAATTCACAAACTCATTTAGTTCCTTGAACTCTTTCATTTCCATAAATTCCCGGAAATTCATGAATTCCTGAACATACGAATTCTGTAAGATTCATGATTTACCTGAAATTCAACGAAAATCTAATTCACCGAATTCCCTAAATTCCCTGATTTCTCTCAATCCCCTAAATTTTCTACATATCCTAGAATTAACTGAGAAACCTGAACTTCTTTAATTTTCTGAAATCTTTAAATTCCATCCATTTCAAATATTTTTGAAATTCTTGGATTCTCTAGACTCCTTGAATTCCAGGAATGACCCGAATCCTATAAATTTTATCATTTGTAAATAATCTAAAATCTTTCAGACAATCCGAATTCCCTGTAATTTACGTGTCAATGTTTAGAATTCACTGCATTCCTGAAATAATCTGGAATTTTTTTAAATTCCAGAAATACATGACTTCTTAGAATATTCCGAATTCCCTGAATTCCTCAAATCCTCGGAAATGCCGAATATTTATGAATTGCGTTAAATTCCCCGCAACCTTAAGATTATGAAACTTTGTAATGTTACAGAATTATTTGAATTCCCTAAATTTATAAATTTTTCGGAAAATTCTGAATACCCTGAATATTCAGAATTACACTAAATTCTCTAAAGTCCTTGAATTCTTTAATATCCGCCAAATCCTTAAATTAAACTATGGATCTAAGCTCTTTTAAATCTCTCAAGTCATTATATACCGCTGAATCCAAATCTGAAGTTGGATTTAAGAATTTTTGAAAGGCGCATCCAATATGGCAGACGAGTTTTTAAAAAATTAGGGGATTTTAATTAAGCTTGGCACCTGGGGTTTCTTGGGATCTCTGATAACGAATCTGAAGTCAGATTTTATTAATTCAAAATGAGGATCGAACATGTTTAACAAATTCTGAAAAAGCTGTTGGATAATAATAAAACTTGTCACATGGGTTTTTTTAAGGCTGAATACGAGTCCGGAGTCCGATTTGAAAAAAATTCAAAATGGCTGATGCAATATGGCAGACGATTTTTCAAAAAATTATTGGATTTTCTTGTAATTCGGCATACTAAGCCCGATTTGCAAAATTCAAAATCGCTGATCCAATATGACAAACGAGTTTTCAAAAAATTAGTGGTTTTTATGAAACTTAGAATCTGGGGTTTTTTGGGGACCCTAAGAACAAATTCAAAGTCCGATTTTATCAATTCTAAATGGCGGATTCAACATGGTGGACAAATATTGAAAAAGATGTTGGATTTTAATCAAACTTGTCACTTAGGGGTTTTTACGCTGATTACGAATCCAGAGCCCGATTTCAAAATAATTAAAAATGGTTGATCCAATATGGCAGACAAGTTTTTAAAAAATTAGTGGCTTTCCATAAAATTTGGTATCTGGGGATTCTTGGATTCTGATAACGAATCTAAAGTCAGATTTTATCAAATTCAAAATGACGAATTAAACATGGTAGACAATTTTTCAAACAAATCTGTTAAATTTTAATATTAGCATTATTTTTGCAGAAGCATCAAAAAAGTAAGGAGGCGGAATAAAGCAAGAAGCGGATTCGGCAGAAAATTGTTCTCTTTGTTTGAAAATTACTTCTCAACTAAAAATTCAACCATTGCCTTTCCCACCAAAAATTTCTCTTGTTTAATTAAAAATTAAACTACTTAGATGGTATTCCTATTAGCTTATGAAAAACTTATTTTTCCAGTAGAAGATTCTTCATTTTTGTTGAAAATTTGTTGGCTAAAAATTAAAGTACATTTCTCAAATTTCGTTTTTCCTGGATAAAATAGATTTCAAAAATTTTAAATTTAATTGTTTCCTTTCCGGTGAAAATTGTTCTTTCTAAAGTAAAAGTAAATTATTTATTTTTTGGCAGCAATTTAAGATTCTTGCTTGAAAAACCATTTTTTTAGATTGAAATATGTAAATATTTGGTTGAAAATTGGTTTTTTTTCAATAAAAATATTGCGCTTGTTAGAAATATATTTTTTGCTTGGAGATGTATAAATTTCGTTATAAATTCATCTCTTCAGTTAAAAATCGAATTATTTAAAAAAAAATTGTTTTTCTTTTTAATTATTGCTTTATGTTGGAAATTGGTGTTTATTTACTTGAAAAGTCATTTCAACACTTGTGTTCAATATGTTAAAATTGGTATTTTTAGAATTGAATTTTATAATTTGTTGACAAAATTTTGTTTTTCTTTTGGAATTCAACTATTTAATTTAAAAAACTAGTTATTTGAGAACAAACTGTCTTGTTAAAAACTCGCGTTTTTGCGGCAAACAAATCTCTTTTTAACTTTTAGCTAAACCGATTAGGGGTGTTTTTATTTGTCAATAATATGATTTCTTGATTTGGAAATCAAGTTTCCAAATAAAAAATTTATTCTCTACTTTCTCCGAATATCCTATATTCATCTAATTATCTGAATTCTTATAATTATCCTAATATCCCGAATTCCCGACATTCACTATAATCCGCGAATTCTTTGACATCCATGAATTCCCCGAATTTCACGAATTCCTTAAATTGCTTCTACTGACGAATTCCATGAAATCCATAGTTTACGTAGAATACCACGAATTCTATTAATTCCCTGATTTTTCTGAGGTCTAAAATTACCTGAATTTCCTGAGTTTCTAAAATACAATTAATTCCTTGAATAGTTTGATTTCCATGAATTCCATCAATTCCCTGAATTATCTGAAACACTCGAATTCCCAGAATTCCCTACGTTTCCTGAATTATTTGCATGCCATGAATTCAGCAAATTCTATTAAGTGCGTGAATTCTGCGAACTCCGTAAATTTCATAAACCTAATCAATTTCACGAACTTTATCAACTTCATGATTTTTTTGAAATTCCACAAATTCTATGGATTGCGTTATTTCCCTTAGTTTCCCAAAACACCCTAAATTTCTTAATTTTCCCAAATACCGTGCGTTCCTTCAATTCCTTGCATTTTCCAATTCATTGAAAATCTTAAATTCCATGAATTCAGAAAACTTTTTAAATTCATTGATTTTTTATGTTCCTTAAATTCCTGCAATTTATTTATACAATATTTATCATGCTTATATTATAAAAAATTACATTCACTCATCAAATTATGATTGGTGTTGCAACACTTTCTTTGAACGACATTTCTGAGGAATTATTTGTATATTTTAGATCATTTATATTAATTAAAATAATTAGAAGCTTACATCAGTTTACTTTGTACAATTAGTACAATTTATTTATAATGATTTGAGTAATAAAAACCATAAGACAAGCCAATTGTAAAATCCCAATAGTGATCTTTCATTATAGCATTTGACAGTATTCTATGTATATAAAGCTGACATGCTGGACGACAAAAAATATATAAATTAATATATACTTACGAAAATAATTATGTGTTATATTTTATATTATCCATCAACATTTAAAAATAGAAAACTGCTTGAATAAATAACAGTAGTTTAAACAATGAAATCACGTTTTAACAGAATTTACTTCTTCTCAAAATCATTCAATAATATGTTTATATAAGAAAATTCGATTTTAAAATTGTTTTTGGCAAAATAATTGTTCAAACAAATATTTGTTTGCGAAATTACAAAATACGTTATTTGCTTATTCTGTACGTCATGCATTGAGAAAAATAATTGTGTCTATTCTATTTTGCTTCATTTTTTCAAATTTATTAAGAAATTGCTTAAGTAAAAAGAAAATTGTTTAAACAAATTTCTTAAATAAACAATAATTGATTATTAAAATAATTACATTCTGTTTTTAAAAAATTTTACCACTTCGAAAAATAAACAACTATTAATTTTATTCAGAACATACGATTATTTTTTAAACTTCTAACGAATAAAGAATCGTTTGAATAACTTAAATTTTAACTAAACAATTAAAAATGGTTAAGAAAGTCATTCGAAAATCCAGAATTACCACATGTTAATCAAATAGGAGTTCAAAGTGCCCGGTAGCACTAGTTAATATCTAAATATTTCAAAATAAAAAGTTATTAATTGATTTCCTTCGGAATTAAAAACTTTTAGAAAAGGAGGCATCTTGCCACTAGTTTGCAAAAAAATTTTGCAATGCATTTTTAGACCACCTTAATCTCCGCAGGAATATTCCACATCGACTATCCCACCTTCTAACAATTAAACTAGCAAAAATATTAATAAATTGAGATAAATATATTTGATATATTCTTAATTAGTTGTCTGGGATAATTATTGATAATTTTATATGTCTTCGGCCGCGTTACTTGAAGAAATATTGTTAGAAAAATCTTTGTGGTCATTATTCTCAATATAAATGTTTATGGGTGTTTTAGTTGAAGGCAGACGAGCAATATAATTTCTTACTTTCATGGAGCTCAAAATTAGATCAGATCTACAAAATATGTTTTCTCATACTTAATCTATCAATTTTTCTTTAACATTTTTATTAATTTGTTGAGGTTGGTTTTTTGAAATAATCCGTGAGTGTTTTGGAGAGCCTAATAAAGCTCGAAATTCGTATATATTTATGCTTAGTTTGGGGGCATATTTTATTCCAAGGGTAATTTTTAGAATACAGGGTTTTTAATAAAATTAATCTCTTTAATTTTTTAGAGCCCAAAAAAGCTCTTACAGTCTATAATTTGCTTGCATTGAGTAAATTCTTAAATTCCGTGATTTCCTTGAATTTCATAAATTCTATAAAATTCATTAATTCATTAAATTTATTGATTGAGTTTTCTTAAATTCAATGAATCCCATTTTTCCCCGAATTCCCTGAATTTCCTAAATTCCTTTAATTCTACAAATTCCTTGAATTTTTTGATTTCCATGAATTTTTTGATTTCCATGAATTTTTTCAATTCCATGTCTTCATTGAATACAATTAATTTCTAGAATCTCTTGAGTTCCTTGAATTCCTAGAATTACATGAAATCCTTGAATTCCATTAAGTTCTTGGATTCAGCAAATAACATTGAGTCCGTGAATTTTGCGAAAACTTTAAATTTCATTAACCTAATAAATTCAACGAATTTCATCACCTTCGTGATTTTTTTGAAATTCCAGGAATTCGATGGATTCCCTGATTTCTCTTATTTTCCAAAACACCCTAAATTTCTTGATTTTCCCAAATACCGTGCATTCATTAAATACCTTGCATTTTCTTAATGATTGAAAATTTTGAATTCTATGAATTCATAAAACTGTTTGAATTTCTGGATTCTTTACATTCCTAGAATTACATGAATGTCCCGAATAATACTTATTGTCTGCAATTCATTTATTAATAATTAGAATTAACGGAATTTCTGGAAAATTTATAATTTATTAAATTACCTAAATTACCCAAAAAATCTAAAAAGCTTTAAATTTTCTAAATTACTTGGATTCGCAATCTGGATTGCTCTAAATTATCTGCAGCATTAAGATTATAAAACTCCTTAAATCCTCAGAATTTCATGAAAACATTGAGTCCCCTGAAATCCTGGATTTTCGGAAAATTCTGAATTCTCTGAAGTTCTTAAATTCGCTAAGCTCCGTGAATTCATTAAGCCGCCAACCAATCTAAGATCCCTCAAATCCTCCGAAGTCTTAAATATTTAGAATTTTCCAAATGTAAATTGGCGGATCGCACATTGCGGTAAGGAATTATTAAAAATGTTTGAATATTGTTGAAATTTGTGATAATCTGCTTTTTTCAATCGATATTCGATGCTTAAATAAAATAAAAACGCGAATAAAATATGCTCGACTAAACTGATAAAAAAATGTTTATAACCTGGTTGTATTGTTTATATTTACGGCATTTGAGATTTTTTAAGTCCAGCATCAGACTTGATTTTTACGATCCCAAAAACGAAATCTGGATACAACACTTAAAGGATGAGAATAAAATTAATGCAGTTGGCATTCAATTTCTTTACAATGTATGCGGTAAAACGCTAATTAATAAAGTAATGGTTGTATTTTCATACAATGTTACAATAATTTGTTTAATGCTTGGCAAATACAGATCGTTATTCTACATCTGGATAGTAAAGCGCGGTGAGTTGAAAATTCATGTGTTTTGTTAAAAAAATCAAATAATTTAGCAAAAAATTGTTGTTTTTAAAAATAGATTTTCACATGAAAATCAAAAAAAGTGTTGATGCTGAGTTTTTCCGATATTTGTAGTAAAATTTAAAGTAAGTGAATTCGTAAAGTACGCAGAAGAGTTTGTCTGTGATAGATTGATGGAGGGATTGTCAGATTGACAAGGGGATGAAAAAAATTTTAAGGATTGAGAAAGATTTGTGTGGAAGTTGAGGTTAGGTTGGTTAGAAATTTGTTATAGAGTAGGAGGCCATTTGAATTGCTATTTTCCTCTTTGAAACATTCCTCAATCGTTAAGAGCCGAATGAGGCCGGTCATACCCGATCATGCACGAAGCCGAGAAGAGCCAGTTGGCGCGCAATTTAAATATCTAAGTTTTAAGTTTGATACCATTCGCACGGGTAATACTTTCATTTAGAAAGAAAAGTATTGTTTTGTTCTATACGTTTGTCATTATTGATTCATGATAATTATAATTATAATTAGCGGGTGCAATTTTTCAGATTAGCACCCGCTCCCGGCGAAATCCTGCGGTTGTCCTTATGAAAAATTTTTAATTATGTATATATATATATTGTTTACAATGATTATCAATGAATGATTGTAACAATAATAAGCGGAGAACTGCATGAATGAACTAAGCGTGTGATTTTTTGTTGCTACGCAGTATATGCAAAAGTCTAATAAATATGTGCTTAAAGAAATTGAATTCTATCCTGTTTTACATTTTCAAAATATGGAAAAAAATACATTAGTTCTTATCTAATTGCCTTCTGATTTTTTCTAAAGTTTTTACATCACTTCTACAAATACAACGAGATTTATTCATCATCATTGTAAAAAATACATATAATAAGCATGAATCAATAAATACAAACACATTGAAAAAAATACTTTTCTTTCTAAATTAAAGTCTTGTCCGTGCGAATGGTATTAAACTTGAAATTAAGACGTTTAAATTGCGCGCCAACTGGCTCTTTTCGGCTCCCTGCATGATCGTGTACGATCGACCTCTTTCGGCTAGTTACGAGGAGGGAAGGTTCCAAAGAGGAAAAGTGCCGTTCAAATAGCTGTAGGATGATCCGCTCATTGGTTGATCAACTTGGGAGGAGCAGGTTGGGGTAGAGACAGAGAAAGGTAAGATGGGTACCAGAAAGGGTCGACAGATAGAGGCAGGGAAGGTTGGAAGACGGGAGCAGTTAAATTTGATTCATGACTAGCGGAGCAAGTAACATCAAGGAAAAACGGTTGTAAAGCAGGAAGTTTTAGGTACATCGAAAGTACAGGAAAACGATAGAAAAAGAAATATTGAGAGCCAAAATCGTGGTATCGATTGAGGCTTTCATCAAAAGGAAGAGAGGGGAGATGAGAAACAGTAAAGTTAAGGAAGATGTCGGGGAAAGCTTGAAATAACCAAAAAAATTCAGATCGTCGTCGGAAAAGCATAGTTTTTTAGAAGAGGGTGAAAATAGTAGGGGGACTGCAGAAGAGGGAAATGAAACTGAAGATCCGATGAGGGAGGAAAGACTTAAAGAAATTCCCAAAGTTATGATCAAATTAATGGGGATTCATTAAGAAAACCAGGAGAAAGGGGTCAGGAATTAGGTAAAGAAACTAGGTGGGAAATGACTGAACTCACAAAGAAATAAAAAATGGGAAATAGTAAGGGAAAAGTTGGAGAAGAAGATCTAGTAATGTAAGATAAAAAACTAGAAAGCTGAAACCAGGAGTTTGGAGAGGGCGAGAGTGGGAATACGGGAAAAAAGCTGGGAAATATAGAGCAAAGATTATAAAAGGAAGGGAGGAAAAAAAGAAAAAGAAGCACAGGGATAAAGGGTATAAAATTAGTGGAAAAGGAGCTGAGGGAAAGGGTGGAAGGATTTCTAAATAGGATTGATGCCAAAGTAGAGATAGAGGAAGTGTGAAGTGTTGGAAGTTTAGAGCGTATCGGGGAGAGAATGTTACTGGGAAAAGTAACTAAAATGGGAAAATAAGAGAAAACTGATGACAAAGAAGAGGGTGTTATGCGGAAGTTCGGAGAGAATCAAGGATGATTTGACATGGTTAGAAAAGAAGATACAGTATAAGTTAAGGAAAATGGCAGAAGAGGAAAGAAAAAAGGGAAGAAGAACATGGGTTAAGTATGAGAGAATACAAACAGAAGGAGTATGATGGGAGTAGGACAAAGAAAAGGAAGTGACAGTAAGAAATGAGGTACCGGGAAACTAGGAGAGGAAGGAACGACGGAAAGAAAAACAATAAATGATTAGAAGAAAAATGAGACTAGAACCGAATCTAGGCAAAGATGGAGGATATTACTGCAATCTAACAGGATTTTGTAGAAAGGATTGGGAGTTTATTAAAAATTTGACATGGTGGGATGTAGTAATAATGATGGACACTTGGCTGGACAAGAAGGGATGTGAAATAGTAAGGGGAATGTTATCAAGAGGTTAAAAATGGAAAGTTCGAAATATAAAGAGGAAGAACAAGAAGGGCAGAGTAATGGGAGGGAATGCTCCAATGGGAGGGAACGGTAATATGCAGGAGAAAGCAGAGAAGATAAAAGAACTGGTGGAATGTCTGATAGGTGGGGATTTCAATTGCAGAACAGGAGATAGAGAAGGAAGGGAATAGGGAGAAAAGATAGGATTAAAATCTAAAGATAAGATACTGAATGGAGAGGATAATTGATTCTGTGGTAGTGGATACTGAGGTAAAAAAGAAAATCGAGAAGTTAAAGGTAGAAGATTATATTCATAAGAACCACTTTCTATTAATAGGGGCATTAGAAGGAAAAAAAAGTAATAACAATATGGATAAAATGTAGCAAAGGTAATTAATACAGGAAAAGAAGAATGATTCTGACAAGGAAAAGAACAGTTTAGAGGAAAGTTGAGGAATATCAAAATTAGTTTAAAAGAATTTTGCTACAATTTTTCTGAACTATGCCGGAATTTTTTTTCTGTATACAATCCAAATTTGAGCCAAAATTACAAAAACAAACGTTTTTAGGACTATCACTGCTATTCTGTTTTTAAACTAAAAAAATGTCTGCTATATTGTGCCAGGTTTTCCTCTACTTTGCAGTAGAAATTTTTTCAAAACAAAAATTCGAGATAAGATAGAAAAAAATGCCTAGGACCAGTCCGCCATTTTATTATTTTAAAGTAAGAAAAGTTGTTGAAATTTTTTGAAAAGAAAATTTCAAAAACCTAAAAGTATTGCTGTATTATAGTAGTCTTACACAACACTTTTTTTCCTTAGACTTTTTACTTAGGTCTTTTTTCCTAGAGAATGGCATTTCCCCCCTCGAACTAATTTTTTTAAATCCATAATTTTTTAAATGCGAATTTCTAAATATAGACTCTCCGCAAAAAATATTTACCAAAGGAGAAAGAGTATAGAATAAAAGTTGTTTTGTGCCTGTAGCACAACACAGCAGTATTCTCAGAATGTTAGAATTTTTCTTTTAAAAAGTTCTGGATTTTAACAATTATGTTGAGAGAAAAACTAAATTAAAAAAATATGGATCTACGTTAAAAGTAAATAAGAAAAGAAAAGTTTTGCGCACACAGCACTACCAAGAAAAATTCTCAGATTTTCGAAATTCGCACTTTGGAAAATGAACAATTTTAGTTGAAAAAAATATTTTGCAAAAAAAAATAGAATTGTACCAAAAAAAGGTAGATCTGAGTGAAATGTGTATACAAGAATAATTGTTTTGATCATCTAACACTACCCAACATAAATTAAAATTTTCGAAACGCATCGCAACTTGTCGATATTTGAAATTTGAATTGTGAGTAATTAAAGATATACAAAATTATTTTGATTAAAGAGAAACTATTATCTCACCCAAAATTAAAGGCCTAGCAAAATGTTTGGTTTATCGACATTCGCATTTTGAAAAGTTTTTGATTTTTACAATCATTTTGAAGAAAAAATACGTTTCACAAAGAAATATAGACTTGAGCAATAAGTGTATAAAAAAATTAATTGTTTTTCATGCCTAGCACAACGCAGAACAAATTTTGAATTTTCGACATTCACATTTAAAGAAGTTTTGTATTAAAGAAAATTGTATTTGTACCAAAAAATATGGTCCAAAGTAAATATTGTATAGAGCAATAATTGTTTAGAATGCCTATCGCATTATATTATATTTCTGCAAAATAAAGTAAGCTTCGCGTGCAAAACAGAGCTAAAAATTTCCTTACGAAGAAGGTTCAAATATATAAATTTCTCAATATACATTATTCAAACAATATAATGGGGGTGAACTACCCCAAAAGATGTTACAATTATACAAGAAAGTGATCAGAAAAACAACTTCTTAATCAATTGAACATCCTGCATTATTTAAAAATATAATTTATGTATTTCTAAAAATATAAATTTATATGTAAAATATAATGTTCCTCAATATGAGCATATCAAAATAATAAAATGCACTTGAATGTGATTACCCCCTATAAATTAATTTTCCACGAAAATGCAAAAATATGTCAACTTTATTTTATTATCGCGTGCAATATATATATTTTCTCGATTTTTTGTGTTAAAATCATGCCAGTTTGTAAATTTTTTGTATGATTGAAAATTATTGTGGGGTAGTTTACCCTCTCAAATTTTTTTTTTTTTGAAGAAATTGTCAAAATGACTTTTTTCATCTCTTATTGTGAGGACATTATTCGAGTTGGTTTAATTGTAAAAGATTCTGTTAATTTACATGAAACAATTAAACAGGTGTGGGGTACCACACTATTCGGGGGTGGTTCTTACCACTTTGAATCCATTTTAAATTTTGAGATTGATATTCAATCTTATTAAAAATGAAATGTATATTTTTCTCTTTTTACAGAATTAAATTCTGCGGGTACCTCGGGTTCTGCGGGTACTTCGGGTTCTGTGGGTACTTCGGGTTCTGCGGGTATTTTAGGCAGTAAGAGAAAAGCTACAATTACAGTACCATTTTGAGCGGGAAATGGTCGTATACCCCAAATTCCTGTTGACGCCGAAACTACATCTGTTCAGTGGTATATCTAAAAAGATAGTGGTCAAAGCTGAGATTCCAGGCCTGGATATTGCTACTCAAAAATTTTTTTAAAATAACATTTTTTCAATTCATCTCCTCGAATTAGAGGGCATCTATAAAATAGTAAAGTATCAAAGCTATGAAGGAAAACTTTTGGGAGTTCGAGCACGGGACATGGGAGGTAAGTAGGAAATTTTTAAGATTTATACTTACAAATCTTAAATCGAAAAAAATTTTTTTTTTAAATTAAGAACATTATCCGTACTTTTAGAAAATTTTAATAAATGATTACATTTCTACCAAAATCACAACTAGAGACTTTTCGTCTTTCTAGCGACACATTTATAGTTGAAATAAAAAAATTTTAATTTCGGATCAAAATCTAAAATTTAACGTCGATGAAGTTTGCCACAGATATGGATTTGTAAGTTATGTAATTAATTTAAAGAGAACTCATACTCGAATTAATTTTTGTTTTGAAAAATTTACGATACCATTGTTTCCCTCTCAAAAATATTTAGATGCGTTTTATTTAAACAATTATTTTACCAATTACGGCTTTTGTTGTTTAGCATATATTTGCTATGTGTGTGTGTGTAGATTTGGATGTAATACTTATGTAATTAATTCAATATTATTGTAAATTCTTAAATCCGACATTATTAAGTTTATAATAATTAAAAACCGTAAAATTTAATGTACTTGTTTAAAAAAATTATTTAAAACAAAAATCATCAAAAACAGCATCAAGATAGAGATAGAGTAATGCAATGGTGTTGTTTGATTTTTCTATCCGGCAACTATATTGTTTATAATAATTGCAGAACTATAAAAAGTAGTGTAAGTGTTTAAAAACTTGTTCAAGTAAAGAACAAAAGAAAACGCTTCGAGATATTTTGGAGAAGAATGTAGTGGTGTTTTCAGTTTTTCGATAGGACTATTGTTGTTTTAACATTATTTACACAAGTTTCAAATCCATCTGTGCATGCACACGGCAAATGAACGCTCAATAAGAAATGCCGCAATTTTTTCCAAAAATGATTTTTAAAAAACCGCTGCGAGGTATTTTCTATAGGAATGGAAATTTAAACAACATTTTTAAACAACATTTTTAAGCAAAAAACAAAACAAAAACTCCATGGAGATACTTCCAAGACAAATATAGGTGTGTTTCTAGTTCTCCGATAGGACTCTTAGCTTTTTACATACTCATCATTTATAATTGAGAAAGTATTAGAATTGTCGAAAATTTGACATCACGCTTTTTCAACGGATCTCAACGTTTCGAGACCCCCTGAATCCGAAAATCAGGTTTTCACGATGGCGTCTGTCTGTCTGTCCGTCCGGCCGTCCGTCCGTAAACACGATAACGCTCGAAAAAATGAACGGATCAAATTCATCTTTGGCACACTTTTTTAGGTCCTAAAAGAAAGGACGAGTTCGTGAACCAGCCATTTTTGATAAAAATTCAAAAAGTGAGCGCATTTTGAAATTTTTGTAAACAACTTTTTTTCTAAATTTGAAAATTCTATGTATGGATATCTATAGTATTAAAAAGAAAAAACAATTTAACTCGTGACTTTTTCAATAAAAAGAAAATTCTCATAGTTATAGCGTTTTCAAAATTTTTTTAATCAACCGAAAACCAAAATTTGAAGCCGAAAAACGCACGAAATGAAAAAAAGTGAAAAAAAGAAAAACATTTCTTTTTGAAAACCCTAAGAGATTACCATAACCAATTTTTGTACATTCTTCAAAAATCGAAAATTCAAATTTTGATTGCACAAACAATACTGGAAAATCAAAAAATCCATTTTGTGGACAAACTATGTAGAATACGAAAAAAGATGAATTAACAAAAATGTTTATCACAAAAAAGATCTACAATTTCGTTAAGAACCAATTTTTTATAGGACGCGTACTTTTTGTGTTATTCGTGAAAAACAACGTTGAAAAAAAATAAAATAATAAAAAATGTGTGGAAAAACGACGAAAGTTAAGAGAAAAAATCCAACAGAACCTGTTTGAATGAATCTAAAAGAGATCTTTTTGATAAAGTTTTTTTCAAGAAATCCAAATACAAAGAATAAATATCCGAGCGCGAAGCGCGTGATTCAACCATCGCGCGCCCTAGGTGCGCTCAAACTTGCAACCGAAGCGAGCCGCGCGCGATGAGAATGTGCCCGCAAGGCGGGCAGATTCTTAAAATTACTTTCATAAGTTTCAAATCCATATCTATGGCAAATTTCATGGTCATAAAAGTCATGGAAAATTAAATCTGCATGTAAAATTTTTGCCCGAAAAGGAGAAAGTATTATTTTCTTTTCTGTTTTCACTATTATTTAAAGCTCTTTTACGTTTGAAACCGTACATTCTTAAAAATTGCCATTGCTTAATTTTAAGATTGATTTTTAATCTTTTTAAATTATGAAATCTTTATTTTCTTTTTAAGCCAGCAAAAATAGTATGGAACCTACTGATGTTACATGGTTTATCAATTGGCGGATCACAAAATTTATGGTGAATGTAGATCCTTATTCAAAGCATCCGGAAAGTCTTATCCTTATACCTGAAAATGTACATGAAACTGTACAGCAATCCTCATCGTTTAGTATGGGTGGCATATCATTTAGGATATTCTGAAATGCTTGGGGAAAAATTACAGGAGCTGAGCTTGTCAAGTCATAATCTTATTGGGGTTGTATTCTAAAAAAGATGAATAATAATTATGTGAAAATTATCTCAAATTTTTTGGGTGCATATTTCAGAATAAATGGATAATTAACTAAAAATTAATCTTACTCTCTTCAGGATTTAATCGCTTCTTGGACAGTAAAGTTATATGTTGAATTGTGTGTTCAATAGGGTGGTCTAAGAATGCCTGGCCAAATTTTTCTGCATGATCGAGGGCAACGACCCCCCCCCCCCCTATTCTATTTCAAATTCAAAAGAAAAAATTTCTTAATTTTTTATTTTTTTATTTTTTCATTTTAACAGGTTTTTTATCAAAAAATGTGAATTTTCAACAATAAAAATGAAATACTTAAATTGAATTTCCTACTAAACAATTTTAATCTTTTACCAAATGCACGAATTTTCAACTGAAAGAATACGTTTTTTACCAAAAATAAAATAGTTCAATTTTTAGTTAGTGTAAGACATTTTCAACAAATTGTTGATTTTTCACCTAAAACGGATACATTTCCTACCAAATAGTTGAGTTTTTAAATGAAGAAGATAAATGTTTAACCAAAAATTTAAAAGTTAAATTATCAGTTAAACGATTATTCGTAAAAAATGTCAACAGAATATAATATTATAATAAAATTTAGAGAAAAAGCTGTTTACGAATAATGAAACTCTTAGAAGTTACAATAAAATTTTAGTTCTAAAATCAAAACAAAATTATTTTTCTAGTCGTAAAGAGATACAAGAGCAAAAAATAATTAATGTACAAATTTCTCGAAATCCAAGTAAACTGGAGAATTCAAATTATTTTAATAAATTATTGTGAATTTATTTGTAATTTTCAAATTAATGAAAAATTCAAAGAATTCATGTAATTCGGTCAATACAAATAACTTAAATAATCCATGGAATTCGAACCATTTCAGGAATTCAAAGAATTCAAGTAATTCTATTAATTCAAAGATTTCACAGAATTTAACTAATTCAAAAAATTTAAGTAATACGAAAAATTGAAAGAATTCCAGGGAATTCAAACAATCCAAAAAATTTAAATAATCCAGAGAATTTCAACAATTAAAATATTTTGAGAAATTCGCATAATACAAGTAATACCAGGAATTCAAGGAATTCAAACACTTCAAGGAATTAAAAAAATTCAGCAAATTCCGGAAAATCTAAAATTCTAGAGAATTTTATTAATTTTTGGAAAGAATCTTCAAAATTATGATTCAGTGATTTTTATGAGATACGCAGTTCTTGTTTTATTCCTAAAAAACAAGAAAATCAAAAGAGAAATGTTTTTTAAACGAAAAAGGCTGAAAATTTATTATAATTTATTTATTTTACTTAACGACAGTTTATACAGCACATTTAAGATTTTTTAAGTTAGCTGCGATATTTGTTTAGGTCAAACGACCTGTACAAAGAGGTTGAATTAAAGAATAAGCTACTCTATTACACTGCCGTCCTTATGAAGAAACACTCATCTGCATTTTTATCAAAAACGAGTTTTTTATATGGTTGGATTCGTAATGAAAAGACGAATTTAACTATGCTAATCATTCTTAAAAATTGTAATTAAATCTCGAGATAATTAGGTCTCAATTAGTCTATCTACAGAGATTTTCTAGAATTCCTGCTGATGAAACACACATCTGCAGAAATTCTAGCTTATCTACACGATTTCCAGGATTTGACATAGTGCTGAGCCCTGAGTTCCTGATGAAAAAAACACATCTGCGCAGAAGTGTTTTTTTTACCAGGATCTTCGGTCTTCCTGCAGTCTGATTTCCTGAAATCGAATAGCTCAAGTACATGATAAGTTTCTTCACCAGGATTCGAGGGTAATTTTGAGCCACCGATCCTTATTTTCAATAGCTTATCGGCATTTTTTACTTGTCAAGTAAAAATAATTCTATTTGAATTATTTATAATATAATTATTATTAATAATCTGAAATAATTATAGAAATATATTTAATACATTATTATCATTTTAGAGAGTATCTTAACCATTTGGTGATATTTGAGAAATTGTTATTTTTTAAAAATAATTTACAATAATCGCGCACATTTTTTAAATGTTAGTTCTACAGGGCGCCGCTGAAAGAGTATTTTCGGTACTAGCGGACACTAACCTAACTGCCACGTGCTAGTTCTTAACCTATAAATTCCTGCAAATCGTGCAAACTAGTGATCGCCTTTTATATAACTTGACTTAAAATCGGTAAATAGTAACTTTAAAAAGCGATTTAGATACGCAATTATGGATGACAATTATAATTATCTTCTTAATTATTCAAACAG
>NC_046659.1:138573262-138603413 GCF_010883055.1 Belonocnema kinseyi | reverse complement strand
TTGTAGTTGTTAAGTTTTTTCAGCAGGAAACTCGAAGGTTCTTCAAGGCGGATTCCTGCATTAATATTTAGCCTATCTACAGTTTTGCATATAAATAATTGGAATTCGCAAATTTTTTTTGTTTTAATGAATAGAGCATGTCCGATTTACCCAAGAACAGTACTTTTCTTTTCAAAAAATCTCATACGTTAAAAGGTACAGATGCAAACGCGTTTTATTGAATATCTCGGTTCGTCTAAAATGCAGATGAGTGTTTCTTCATCAGGACGGCAGTACACTATTAGCTCAATGTACATAATTACCGACACTACGGAACGATTATAAAATCCCTAACTTTTAGTACACTGGACAAGTACTTAGCGACACGCAATAATTCTGTTTCATCCAGGGAATTCAGGAGCGCAATACAGAACGGGCCAGAGCCTGTAAGGCTTATCGCAGACCCAAAACAGTCCTTTCTGATTTCCCTATACATAGGGCATTCTGTCAATAAATGAAACAGATTGTCTTCCTCCCCTAGATTGCAGATTGTGCAGAGTTGGCCCTTAGTGAACCCAAAAGAAAGATCCCCCAGTGAGAATCTACCCCTTATGTCTCCCATAAGACGCACCTGAGCAAGAAGTCAAACTTATCTAAATGGTAGACCACCATAAAGGTACTGCTGCCCCATGGGATAGATCCATAGGTGTAGCAACACCTGAGGAGATGATGTCTGACTCAGACTGTACAGGTGCGAATCTCTAAGATAAGCCTCAAATTTCGCCAAGATTAAATCATTGTTGTTCTGCAAGCGTACCAAGTCCAATCCGGGTCAAAAGGCCTCCATTCTGCACAACGTGAACCGACGCATTAGCTGCAGGACCCATTTAAACTTGGGAACTACCCTACCTCAGTCTAAAAGAACCTGTTGACGTTTCAAACAGACTTTAGGAAGCCTCTCCTCACCCATACCTAAAACCTTCTCTAGACAATTCAAGGCCATCTTTAATATGTTGTATGCTAGTGGAACACGACCTAATTCCAGTCTCAACGCGTAGCCTGGAGTGTGTACAGACAGGCTCCAAACTCTCTTGAAGAAAGTAGTGTGAATTACCTCTACCTCCTCACAATACCTTTAACCCCAGATACCTATGGCGTGAAAAAGAACGCTTGAGAAAATAATCTGAAATAGGATTAGTTTATAGCGCCAAGAATCCGACTTGGACGCTCGAAGGACTTGCAGAGGTGAACCCACGGCTATCTTAGTGGCAGTAACTCATTTTTTGCAGACTTAAGAAAAGGTGCAAGAACTTCCAAATAGCTTGCCAAGGTAGGATTATTCCTGGACCATCTCCAGTTGAGTGCCCTCAAACGTAAAATTTGGCATCAGCGGTGGTCTACCCCTATGAAAAACCATGGTCGCGGTTTTGGATGTATTGACTTCCAAATAGTTCAACCTACAATTTGTAGCAAAACAATTAATGTTTACATTCTCATCTGAGAAGGTACTAGATTTGTGTAAAATTTGACCCCTCCCCCCAGTTTTTGTCAAATGTCCGCGTTTTGAGACCCTTTGAAAACGAAAAACAGGTTTTTACGAATATGTCTGTCCGTATGTCTGTATATATTTATGTCTGTCTGTCTGTGAACACGATAATTTAAAAAAATTAATCTATTAGATTGCCCTTTGGAACACTCGTTTAGTGTTCTAAGCTATTGAAATTCAAAAATTCAACATGAATAAAGCCAAGCGAAGAAAAACTTTGCTTTTTGAAATCCCTACAGGACGGCGATAACAACTTTTTTAATTTGGTCTTAAAGCTGAACATTCCAAATTTCAGCGTACCTAAAATAATAAAAAATTCTATTTTTTTGGTCAAACTATGCAAGGTACGAAAGAAATAAAATAGCTCAAATTGCGCGCCCTGGGAAGAACTACAAATTTATAATAATTCACTTTTCGATATAAGCTACGAAAAAATTGATACAAAAATTGTTCATCCAAAAAAGAGCTCTAATTTTTGATAGGACACGTAGTTTTTGCTTTAGTCGTAAAAAATATCATTCAAAATAAAAGTATTAAATATGTTTGAAAAAACGACACAAGATACGAACTTAAATTATCAGACAAAAGTTGTTCGCCTAAGAAGATCTATAAATGTATTATTAATCATTTTTGATTAGACGAGTAGATCTTCTTGTAATCGTAAAACATAAGATAAAAAATGCAAAAATGAACTTTTTAGAAAAAGCGCAGAAAAGACGAAAGAGGACATAGGCTCCCATATAGGACCCTGTATAGGTTCCTGTATAAGACCCTATGAAGATGCGCAGTCGTTTTTATTTAATCGTAAAAAACAATATTGAAAATAAAAAATTATAAAAACAAGGAAATAAGAATTAGTATGATTCACGTTTTATGCATATTTGAATTGTCATGATATACATTCATTGAAATGATGCATGTTTCAGAGCAGCTTAGAATATAATTTAAAGCAAAATAAGAAACAAATAGAACAGTAATCATGGTAAATACAATTTTCTTTTTATTTTGCAATTTTTTTAAGTTGTCCCAGACAGAATTACATAAAAATGTATTATAATTGATACAAAAGTGTCATGTACAATGTAAAAAAGTTTACATGTTGGATAAAATCGAGTGCGAAGCACGAGATACGTGATTAGACTGTGTACGTTAAAGCCAAAAGAGCTTCAACAAAAGAGAGTTCAAAATTACAAAATTACAGTTGTCGGTCCGTTCACCTTTGATTTTAAAAGGTCTGTGCCGGAATGTGGAAGAAATGCAAAGACCAAGTGCGGAGTGCGATTGCCGTCAGTCGCATGCTGTAGGTGCGCTCAAACTCTCTTTTAAAGAAAGAGAATTCACATTTACAAAATTACATTGGCGGATGTTTTGAGTCTTAATTTTAAAATGTTTGCGCAAGAATGTGCGAAAATATAAGGACCGAGCGCGTAGCGCGAGGTAAATATATAATCGAGCGTAGATTAATTATAGATTAATCATAGATTAATCGTAGATTAATCATAGATTAATCGTAGATTAATCATAGAGTCAGCAAAGGCAACTATATCGTCAGCATATGCCAAAATAATAACCTCAATCAGGCGGTCGATTGAAATTCCCCTAAGGCCTCGAATCTGTAGAAAACCTTCCACGCAAACTGGGGACGTTATGCCCTCTGGAGTGCGAATGGACATCCAAGCTGCATCAGAGAGACTTTTTATTACCCTGATAAATTTTGTGCTGACACCTAGGTTTAATAATTTTTGCTAGAGCAGATCATGGTTGACTGAAGAGCAGGATTTTTTAAAGTCAATAAAACACGCGTAAACCATACGACCAGAAGTGGAAAGATGAATCTGAGCGATGGAGCTCAAAGCAAAGATATGATCCATACAACCTCCGGCCGCCCTAAAACCTGCCTGAAATTCCGGCATACACTTACACACATTCATCCGCGCTATCAATCTGTCCAGGAGGATCCACGTAAATTTTTTAGCACTTTTAAAAATTTTAAGTATTTTAGGGTATTCCAAGTATTCAACAAATTTAGCTTTCTAAAGTTTTTCAGTGAGTTATTTAAAATAAAAAATAGATCAAGAAATTTTGAGGAACCTGTAGAGAATTCAGGGTGTTCAGGAAATTACGGACACTCTGAGAGTTCAAGTATTTCTGCGAATTCCAAGCATTTTTTTTTATTTAGAAGATTTATGAGATTTTAGACCATTTATTGAACTTGACGAATTAAGAGAATGAAGCAAATTTTCAGAAATCTAAATGTTTAAGAATGTCATGAAATTTAGAAAATTTAAGTATTCAGAAAAATCACAGAATTAGGGTGAACCGAAAAATTAAGGAATTACGGAAACTCAGAATTTTTCAGACTTAAAAGAAATTTAGTTGTTTAATCATTTTTAATTTTAGATTATAATTTATGATCAAATAACATCTAACTTTCAAATCACAACTGTTTTTGTAGGATATCATGTTTATACAAAAAATTAATATGCGAGTGTTTTTTTAATCTTGCGAAAACCATTATACAAGATTTTGAAGGAAAAAAGTGGATTATTATTTTTAACTATCTTGCCATACACATTACTTCCCAAATTAAACACAAATGTATTAATATTTTATTGATTTCTTCAAAATCGAGCAATTTCAAATAAGAAGTTTTTGAAGTTAAATAAATAGTAATTATTAAGATACTTACAATTTTATTAATATTGTGTATTAAGATTTGAAATTTTCAAAAATTTCAATGATTTAAAACAAATTAAAAACAAATTTTATGAAACATTTTATTGCGACTTGTGTTGCTTTTCAATTAATTTAATTTGCTTATTTTTAATGTTATTTTTTTACGATTTAAACTAAAAATAGGCATCCTGGAGTAAAATGGTTTTAAGCAAATTTGTGTTCATTTTCTAAAAATTGAATTCGTTCATTTTCCATATATTTTTAAGAAGAGTTCATAACAAATTTTCAAACCTTTTCTGTTTAAAAAATATTTGTTTTTTTTTATTTTTCCCCTATTCTGTCGGGTTTCAAACAATTTAATTTATTGATCTTTAATACTACTCTTTAGAATGAAAAACAATCAACTTGTATCTAAAAATAATTAAAAACAAATCTATTGCTCTTTTTTCTTCGAATTCCAAGAATTCCTGGAATTATTTGTATTATTTAAATTTCTCGAAATATTTTAATTCATGCAATTCTTTGAATTATTTTAATTTTTTGGATTGTTCGAATTCCCTGGAATTCCTTCAATTTTTCGTATTCCTTAAATTCTTCGAATTAGGTAAATTCTTTGAAATCTTGGAAATGCTAGAATTACTTGAATTCTTCGAAGAATAAAAAAAAAATATTTTTTAAACAGAAAAGGTTTGAAAATTTGTTATGAACTCTTCTTAAAAATATATGAAAAATGAACGAATTCAATTTTTAGAAAATGAACACAAATTTGCTTAAAACCATTTTACTCCAGGATGCGTATTTTTAGTTTAAATCGTAAAAAAATAACATTAAAAATATTATTTACCGAATTACTTCAATTCTTTGAAGTTTAAATTAATTTTATAAATTAAAAATGATTTTTACAATAATTTATTAAAATGAAATAAATTATCAAATTTGCTTAGATTTTGAGAAATCTGTACATTGATTATTAAATGGAATGTATATTCAGAGCAAAAATATGTAACATCTAATAAAAACTGCGGTTAAAGCCGAACTGTTAAAGGACAGTTTTTCGTAGTTTCTGAAAATGGCTTGAATTCTAGAACTTATTAAATTAGTTTTCAATAGAAAAATGTCATTTATATCAGTTGTACATCATGTCTTGTTTCAATTTTCATCTAATCAAACGAATTCATTGGGAAAAGTCAAATACTTTTAAATGTTTAGTGGTTGCCTTTTTGAAACCTATATTATAATTAATAAATTTATAAATTAGAAATTGTTCCATTTGGTATCATCTAATTATTAAAATTTCAATACAATATTATTGAATTCGAAGCATTTTTAAAACAAAATGTTTCTTTTGTACACATGTCTAATTTAATATTTTTTAAAACTGTATACAAATATTTTGAATATTTTTTGTATGTGTATCTCTTTACGACTAGCAATATAATTCTGTTTTGATTTTAGTACTTAAATTTTATTTCAACTTTCACGATTTTCTCTATTCGTAAAAGTCTTTCTGTCAAAATTTTGTTCAAATATTATGTTCTTTCGCAATTTTTTACGAATAATTTTTAACTGTTAATTTAGCTTTAACATGTTTATTTCAAGATTTATCTTCTTTATTTGAAAATTCAACTATTTGGTAGAAAATGTATCCATTTTTAGGTAACTTTTTCTAGTGCATTATAATTATTAATATTCTTCGTAACTAATTTATCTTTTTGATTAAATTTTAACCATTTAATCAAAAATGAAGCTATGTTGTCAAAAGTCTTTTTTTTTGTAGAAAATCAATTTTTAACAAAAGAGTTCAGATTTAAAGCGCAAGTAGAATAAAATTTTAAATTGTAACGAATTTTGACTTGAAACGGGGATTTTTGACACTCCTTTCTTCTTTAAGCCAGTTTTAATTCTTAAAAAAAATTCTCATTCCATGTAAAAAATTCCCTGTTCCAAGGGAAAATTTCTTTCTTTATCTAAACTCCCTGTTTTGAAATAAAAACGATAATTATTTTCACTCATGCCCCGTAACTGTAAATAAAGTAAAAATTACTTTTCTAAATTGACAAAAATCACAAAAATAACGAAAACTTGAATTTGGCTACGATCAAAAATAAATTCTCCGTCTTTTAATGAAATTCTCGGTCATTTCCGGTCGTTTTAAAAATTCTCATCTTCCTTATCTTTATATTAAAGTTTTCTAATATTAAATGAGATGATTAGACGATCTTTTTAAATCAATAATTACAGCTGCTTTTATTGTTACTGAAAATTATGTTCTTCCTTTTATATTAATAAAAAATATCAAGCTTCTAAAGAATTTAACAATTTTTGATGTAGATGAAAATGCAAAAACAGGCTTCTTGATTGATAAGTGTTCTTTGATAGAGGTTAAATTTGGATAAAAACAATACAGTGATGAATAAATTTTTCCTAGAGAATATTAATGTTAATATTATAAAAAAATGAATTAATCAGAAATTTTTTTTGCTGAAAAATTAGTTTATTTCAAATTCATTTTTTTTTTAAATGAAGAACTTCATGCTAATTTTAGATAGCTTCATAATTTGTTGATTAATCTTATAATTGTTTTAAGAAAATTTAATGAACAAATACATTATTCAGGCGTTTTTCGACAGAAAAATTAGTTTGTTCAATTCCAATCCTTTTAAATGGGAAATTCATGAAATTTTCTACAACATTCATAACTAGTTGATAAATTTAATGATTTTTTAAACCAATTTATTAAAAAAATGCAAGGATACAGCATCTTTTAAAAAGAAAATTCGTTTTTTATGACAGATGTTGAAATCAGGAACTTCATGGTAATTGCAGAAAAAGTTTATAATTCATTAATCAATTTCATGATTTTTATAAACAATTTTAATATACATGATTTTTTTAAACGAATTGAACAACAATTGCTTTATTCAGACACCTGTGGACGGAAAAAGTCGTTTTTTTCGATGTCAGTATTTTTAATTAAGAATTTCATGAATTTCAGAAAAATTAAAAAAAAAGTTGATAAATTTCACATTAAAATAAACAAAACAAATTCAATAAACAAATGCAATAAACTGAAATTATTGAGATTCAAAAATACAAACCTTTCATCGTCGAATGTCCAAATAAAGCATATTCTTATTAAATTTGCTTGGAGCATCATTAAATTCATTAACAAAGTTTAAGTTTTAATAAAATTATCATTAAGTTTTCATTAAAAATTACTGATATATAAAAAAATTTTTTTTTATGTTGTCATCGAAAAAAAAGAATTTTTCTTTCGACAAGTGCATTATCTATGCATTTCTTTATTAAATTTTTCAAACAAAATTGTAAAATTTATCAACTAGTTATGAATGTTACTGAAATTGTCATGAGGTTCCCAATATAAGAAACAGGCATTAAAAATAAACTAATTTTTTTGCCGTCAAATGCCTAAATAATGCATTTCTTGATTAAATTTATTTTTTTAAAAACTATAAGAGTAATTAAGAAATTATTAACTTTTTTATAAAATTAGTAAAAAGTTCCAAGTTAAAAAATATATTATAGAAAAATTTTCTATTGAAACTATAAATTTGATCATAATATTCACCATAAGAATCTCAAGAAGAAATGTATTCATGATTATATTGTTTCTGACCAAATTTCTTTCAATGTTACTTTAAGAAACCTAAAATTATGGAAAATCGCAATAAACCTTATTTTAAAAAATAGTTTATTAATGAAAAAAAAATTATTATGTAATATTAAAATATCTTCATCCAATGATACTATATGGAAATTAGGCCATTTGTTGGTCATATTGGTTTATTTATAATAATATTAAAAGCCTAATTTAAAAAATCAAGCTCGAAAAATTGCTTGGAAATCTTATCAGCATTATCTTCCATTCTTGTTTTGTTTAAATCCATCAATTTCAGAGAATTTCGCAAAATTAAGTAATTTTGTGATTCCAAGGAATTGGAAGAAATTTAGAATATACTAGGATTTTAGAGAATAACCAGTAATGAAGGAATTTAGTGATTTCTAGGAATGCAGAGGATCAAAGGAATTCAGGAAAATCCGAATATTCTAGGAATTCAAGGAATATATAGAAATTTAGGAATTCACGAAATAAAGGAGATTATGGACTTTAGAATGTTCATGATATTTTTTTTTTCAAATTATACTTTTTATTTATGTGAAATGAATTATGATAGGACCTCCTGTTGATTTAATATCACAAAAAAGACAGAAGATAAACTTTACATCGATTTCCGACACACACATGTTTCCATTACACACACATGTTTTTTGAAAGACGCGAAGTTGGCTAAACGAAACTTTATTGCTCTAAATAATGTCCTGCAACATATTTTATTCTTAGTTTTTTCTGTGAGTTAATTTTTAATTAGCGACATGGGTCGTAGCAGTGTTGACAAACAAAATCGTTATAAAAATAAGCAAGATGGGAATCTCACATTTATTTGAAAATGAATACTCTCCACTCTTTTCTTTATCGCCACAAACACTTTTCTTTTACACTTAATGGTATAATAAGGTGTAATTTTTAACAATTTTAATTATTGCAAAATCCTGTTAAATAAAACAAGAATCCAACGACCAAAGTTGGACCACAGCGAATAAACGAAAACCAAAAATCCTATTGTAATCTGAAAAAAAACAAAACAATAAAATAAAATTTTAGGACAGAAATAAAAAAGAGAAAAGAAAAATGAGAAGGCAGCCAACCACATCCCCTCATAGAGAAAAATGGAAGGTCTATTTGGCCATATAAATGTGCAGACTGACCATATTGCAGATTCGACTATAGGACAGCTCTTGAAAATGGCTAAATCGGATATCTTCAGAAGGTAAAATCATGAGGTCCAAATCGACAATCTCAGAAAGTTGACTCGATTGTCACAGGCCGTCGTCTCGGCCATCTCAAGCTGGCTGACCTGATCATTGTGAAGGGTCGGTTTTTAAATCTCGGATAGTCGATCTGATTTTCTCAGACATTCGACTGGGTCGTATTTGATGGTCGATTCGATTATCTCAAACATTTGAGTGCATTGACCCTGCCCCTGTCATCTTTTTTTCCCTAAATCTCAGGAGTTGATGTCAGAACTAAAAGATAAAGATTTAGTTTTAAATTAATGAATAAAATTCAAGTTTATCCTAAATCGATTAATGCTAGAATTAACATTGATTACTGAAATAATTATAATCTATTTTAAACTTACATTAACCTCAAAAAATTAGAATTAAATGTCTTAAATCTCACATTACTTACGGAAAATATCAACATTACAATTACTTACGCAAAAAGAGGGACTTACAGAATAAAACTACAGAAAAAACTTTTTTTCTTTTTGAAACAGATTACCCCACGCGGTTTACGAGTCCGTTATGCTAATTGCAGCCAATTAGTCATATCCTTTAAATTTTCACGCGCCTGATCAACGCGCAAAAATCAAGCAATTGACCATAAGCAATGGCTTATCTGCTCCTTCGTGGATGGTTGAAATGAGTGAAAACAATATGTGCGTATTGACCATCCCGAAAAGGATACCTTAGTTATCCCTGGTAGGGAGTCTGATGTTCTTTTAAAAGTCAGACTGGCGATAAAATAAGAGCCTTTTTAACCATGTCGAAAAAAATTTGAAAGAACCGTTCGACCATGTAGAAAGACTTGCTGCATCTCTAAATTTTGACCATATAACTTTGAACATCAGCTTTACTTCGTGCTTCCTTCTCTTTTTCCTTCTTTCGTCTTTTTTATTTTTATTATCATCAAATTACAATAAAATGAAAAACATAAATAAATCAATTTGCATTACCAACGTTTTGGTACTCCTACAATACCCTTATCAAGACAAGAAAAATTAAAGTGGTAGAAATTGGCAGCACCCACGAACAGGTGCTCTCTCTTTGATGCCTGAGAAACGAATGACGGTCAGTAGGCCAATCTGTCCAGTTGGACGTTAAATGAGATTTTTTATTTGGATTTTGGTCTAGTTTAAATTTCGTTGATTTTAATTTCAATTATAATAATATATAAATTTTATAATTAATTTAATTCAAAGCTGGTTGCAAATTTAAGAACCTATTAAAAGGAAATAAATTATGAAAGCTTTCGAAGATATTAGAAAATTTGTATTTTACAAGCTAGGTTGGTCGCACTGATACAAATTTTGAATGACAGTAGAAGGACAGAATCACAGGTGTGTTAAATTTTTCTTACGATTTCAACAGTTTTTTTATCATTGAAGAGAACAAAACGTTACTTTCTGATAGTCACCCAACATTGGAGGTGTTCACAATTTGTTAGGTTTTCTCTCTTCCTGCTAACGAAATGTTTAAAAAAAATCAAGATGCTCATCAGCACGCTGTTCCTTATAATTGCAGTTTTTCTGCATTTCAGTGGTAAGTGCGAAAAATATAATGTAAATATCATTGCAAATATATAAAATATGAAGTTAGCATTCAAAAGAAGTATTCACAAAACTTCTATAAGTCAACATATGGTAGCCTTAAGAACATGTTGAAATTAAAATTAAAAATATCAAGATTTTCCTATTATTGAATATTTTGCTTAAAACAACTCTGGATTTCTTAAATTACTTGAATTCCTCGAATATTCTGAATTTCCTGATATCCTGAAAATCCCTGAAATCCTTAAATTATCTGAAATCCTTGAATTCCTTTAAATCTATCAAATCCAAGAAATCCTTTAATTCTATTAAATCCATGAATTCCTTAAATTGAAATTTTCCTAAATGCGCTAAAGTACCTACAAATGAGCAAAATATAAAATGCTACAGATTTCCAAAATAAAAAATTATGAAATATTGAAATAGATTTCAAAATACGCAATTATTCAACACTGTTCGATTAAAATATGTTAGATGAAGAATCTCAGACAATTTAGATGATCTGAAATGTAATTCATTTTGTTGATCCAGCCTTATCTATACCAAGGCTTCATACATTGCTTTGCTTGAGAAACTATAATTATCTTTTTCTTGTTGCACATGCGAGGCACATAGCACGAAGGTTTCATAATTATTATTTTGGCACACTGTATTATTTAGAATTATTTTAAATTCATCTCGCCCTCTTTTTAATTATTCATGTTCCCTAAATTTTCTAAATTTCATGAGTGCCATGAATTCCACGAAATTAATTATTTCCAGAAGTGTTCTTCTAGCACCTTTACAACGGAATTTGAATATTTCCTTTATGCCATAATTTTAAGTTTTTTTTTGTATTTTTCGGGACATCGATGCCGATTTTTAAGCTTATTTGGTATTTTCAAAAAACCTACTTTTGCATGCAGGTACTGGACGCCAGCACCTCGACTAAATAACATTGAAGCAATTACAAAATCAATCGTATCAAAATTTTGGGATTTTTTGGCTTTTTCTGGGCATCGATGCCGTTTTTTGGGCCCTTATAGTATTTAAAAAAAAAAACTTTTTGGTCGAGGTGCTGGACGCCAGCACCTGCACTACAGAATTAAATAAATTTAAAAAAACAAAAGCGCTAGAATTTTGGGCTTGCTTGGGGCTTTGAAGAATAAATAGAGATTTGTTAAAAAATCAGAAAAAATATATCAAAATGTTGAATTATTAAAAAAAAAGTTGTATAGTATACAAAATTAAACAAAAAAATTGGACATCTCCGACTTAATTTTCTGCATTTTTGTAAATAAAAAAATGTATTGTTTAAATAATCACATAATATTTTTAAACAAATTTAATATTCCAAAAAATGACTAACTATTACATGTTAATCAGAAAGTACGATTGTTTTTTTACGTTTTTTGGGAATGATTAAATTGTTTAAATAAGTAACATTCATTTGAACGTTAAAAAAGTATTTCTAAAATAGTAAAAGTATTCAAATTGTTCATTTTCTAATTATTTGTAGGAGAAAGATATCCGAAACTTCTAAAAATTATCAATAAAACGTGAAAATGTAGTTTTTTGATTTTTTGGTTAAATTTGAAGCGCAGCAGGGTGAATGCATCAGGGGAGCTACTTTGTTCTTTTATTTGATTTTTTTCCATTTAAAAATTTTTCCGTATCGTTTTGTGAACTCCGTAAAATCATTGACTCTTGATTTTAATTTTTTTGTTTAGTCCCGATATTTTTTGTTAAGGCTAGGTCTTAGTGTTGGGGCTGATTTTTTAAAAATAATCCGTGAGTGTTTTCGGGAACAAAAAGATACTACAAAATTCTGATATGCTTTGCAGTTAGGCTGGCACATAAATAATTTTAAGTGCAATTTTCGGTTGATAGGGTTTTTTAAAAATAAATTTTGGCTGTTTTTTGAGCTCAAAGAAGTTCAAAATTCTGGCACTGTCAATTTTTTTAAATTTTCTGTTCGTGATCACTGATCACGAATCTAAAGAGAGATTTTAAATATTTAAAATGGCGGATTGAACATAGAGGAAACATTTGAAAAAAGTTGTTGGCTTTTCATTAAACTTGTCCCTCTGTAGTTTTTGGGGTCGCTGGTCATGCCAATTAGAGAATATCAATACAATTATGGCATTTGGCATCCAATTTCTGCACAATACATGCGGTAAAACGCTAATGGATAAAGTAATGGGAGGAATTTCAAAAAATGTAATGATAATTTTGTTCATACTTGTCAAATTTAGATCGTCGATCAACATCTAAATTGTTTGGATCAGACATGCTGAGTTTTTTATATATCCGCATCCTCTTTATAGAATCATCAAGTGGGCAAGGAAGCGGCTGCCACCCACCTACAAATGAAGATGATGAGTTTTAGAGTTCACATTATTTAAAAAACTTACTAAATGAAATGAATTCTCAGCAACCTTCACATACCGGGAATCATGTAGGTACAACATTTGCCTATGCCTCCGATTCATACAGAACATACTAACCAGGGTCATGCGTTTCTACCAAGTCCACACGGTGAGTTCAACATTAATGCATTTTGTTGAAAATTTAAAAAACATTTGCAGAAAATTCTCCTCATTTTTTGAAAATTAATTTTGAACTGAAAATCCAATTATTCCATTTTCCGTCGAAACTGGATCTTTTTTAAATTAAAAATTAAAATACTAAGATGAAATTTCAACTAGCTTATGGAAAATTTATTTTTCTAGTAAAAGATTCTTGATTTCCGTTGAAAATTATTTCACTGAAATTTCAAGTACATTCTTAACCATCCGTTTTTCCTAATTGAAAATAGATTTCAATTTTTTTTTAATTCAACTATTTACTTCTTGGGGAAAATTGTTTTTCTAAGGTAAAAGTGAATTATTTATTTTTTGTTGTCAAATTAATATTCTTGCTTGAAAATTCATCTTTTTGTACTAAATTAAAATATTTTGGTGAAATATTTACATATTTTATTTAAAATTCTTTTTTTTTGTGGAAATTTGGTAGTCATTGCAAATTTATTTTTTGCTAGAAAATTCATCAATTTAGATATAAATTGATCTTTACAGTTAAAAATGAGACCATGCGCTGTATATAAGTATAGTGAGTTGTTTTTGGTTTGTAATTCAACTATTAATTTAAAACATAACTTGCTGTTTGCGAATTAACTTTTTTTTTAAATTGAGTTTTTCTTCGAAAAACGACTTTTTGACTGAAAAATTCAAAATTGTTTTCACATTTTTAAAAATTTTTTATTTTATGAAACAATTTTGTTTTTAGTTTGAAATGTGATTTTTATTTGAAACTTTATCCCTTTTGGTTGAAGATTCTTCGTTTCAGTTAAAAATTATGTTTCTCATTAGAAAATTAATCTTCTCGCTTAAAAAGTTCAAAGTTATATTATTTGTTTAAAAATTAATGTACTTCGTAGAAAATCCAATAAAATCGCGAAATTCATTTTTTGTTGCATCTTCATTTGGTTCGTTGAGAATTCATCTTTTTAAATTAAGTAATCGATTACTTTAGTCAAGAATTCAAATACTTGATTAAAAATTAATTTCTTTCACTCCTTAACAGTCAGGCAAAATTGACGTATAGTGGCAAAAATCCGAATTCGCTGATGTACTCAAATATCTTACATTCCGTGAATTCCTTAAATTTAATTAATTCCATTAATTCAATTAATTAATTCGTAATTCAATGAATTTCTTAAATCCTCAAATTTCCGTAAAATTCTTTAGTTCTCTCAATTATCTGAAATACTCGAATTCCCTAAATTATCTGCATTCCCTAAATTCCTTGAATTCCATGAATTTCTGGAATTTTATGAATTCCTTGCGTTGAATGAAATACATGAATTTTCTTATTTTCCCAGATTCTATAAATAACTAAAATTCCTTAAATAACTAAAATTCCTTAAATTCCATAAATTCATGAATTCCATAAATTCTTGAATTCCATTAATTCCATGAATTTCACGGATTTTTCGAATTGAATGTATTTTCCGAATTCAGCCAATCTGACGAATTCCGGGAATTTCATAAACTTCATTATTTCCGCAATATTCCGCGAATTCTATAAATTTCCAGATTTCTCTCGGTTCCCCCAATTCCCAGAATTTCTTAAATTTGCTAAATGCGGTGCATTCCTTAAATTCCTTGCATTTATGAATTATTAAAAAACTTTTATTCTTTGAATTTCTTTTTTTTTGTAATTTATTGATTCTTTACATGCCTTGAATTCTAGGAATCTCCTGAATCTTCTTAATTTTTAAATCCGCAATTGTTGCGAAATTATAAAAGTAATATGAATTTCCTGGAATTCATTTAATATTATTTTGAATTCACTGAATTCCTGAAAGAATCTCATTATCCTACATTCTCTAAATTACCTAACAAACTAAAAAGCTCTGAATTTTCTAAATTACTTTGATCCACTGAAATCCCTGATTTTAATAAAATTGCAAAACATTCTGAATCCCCTAAAATTAAGAATTCCTGGAATATCCGGATTTTCAAGTGATATTTTTAGGGTAATTTTCTTCGGGGCGCTGAATCCAACTTAGAAGTTGTATTTTTACGAATAAAAATAGCGGATCTAGTATGGAGGAGATTAAATTGTAGATATGTTTGGATCTGGATGTTATGGGTGGCGAATAGATTCCTAGAGTTGCTGATTTCAAATCTGATGTCCTTTCAGAATTCAAAATAGCGGATCCAACATACTGAATATTATTTTTTTAAGATTTTCGGGTCTAGATAAAATTGGCGATGCTCAGAGCTTGTGGTATATGAATATTATGTTAGATTTTCCAAATGCAAAATGGTGCTTCAAATATTTTGAACACAAATTATTACAAATGTTCAGATATTGATCAAATATTTGATACTCTGATATTTGGATTTTTGCGAATCCAAATTTGATTTTTGAGTTTGAAAATTAAAAAAACGCGAATCCAACATGCTAGACCAACATTATAAAAAGTGCTTAGAACTTGATCGGATTGTTCATATTTACGCCATTTTAAATTTCAGAAAATGAACTTCAGACTTGAAGTTTAGGTTGTAAAAACACTAACGTTATTAAACAAAATTAAATCGGATCACGTTAAAAAATTTTCTTGCGAAATGTTTTAATATGCATAATGAAGTAAGTTTCTCATGCAATTCCTGCACAATGTATGAGGTAAAACGCTAATGGTCAAACTCGTGGGAGCATTTTCAAAGAATGTCATAATATTTTTTTTAATACTCAGAAAATGTAGATCGTCGATTAATTTCTAGATCATTTGGATCAGATAAGATGAATTTTGTATATATCTTCAGTCTTTTTACAGAATCACCAAGATGGAAAGTAAACAACTTGGACCCACCTACTCCTGGCAATGTATTTTTGGATGCAAATGAAATAACAGACCTATTGCATGGTGTGGGTACTACAGGACCTTCATCTAGCGGGGATTTTGGACAACACGGTGAGTTAAAAACTCATTTATTTTGTTAAAAATTAAAAAAAAATTTGGTATAAAATTCTTTTCTTATTCTGTATAAAAAATTGATTGTCAACTGAACGAAATTCCAACCAGCATACGAAAAATTGATTTTCCTGTTAGAAGGATCTTATTTTCAGCTATCAATTATTGGTCTAAAAATTAAACAACATTTTAAAAAATCCGTTTTTTCTTAACAATAATCGATTTTGAACATTTAAAATTCAGCTGTTTCCTTTTTGGTGAAAATTTGGCTTTCTAAGTTAATAGTAAATTATTTATTTTTTGTAGAATAATTGAGATTCTTTCTTGAAAATGCAGTTAGAAGGATCTTATTTTCAGCTATCAATTATTGGTTTAAAAATTAAACTACATTTTAAAAAATCCGTTTTTTCTGAACAATAATCGATTTTGAACATTTGAAATTCAGCTGTTTCCTTTTTGGTGAAAATTTGGCTTTCTAAGTTAATAGTAAATTATTTATTTTTTGTAGAATAATTGAGATTCTTTCTTGAAAATGCATATTTTTTGTTGAAAATTAAAATATTTACGTGAAATATTTTTAAATTTACGTAAAATATTTTAAAATTTAAATTCATATCTTCGGTTAAAAATTGAATGATTTTGTAAAAAATTTCTTTTTCCTATTTAATTAATGTTTTTTGTTAAAAAATTAGTCTTTCTTAGTTGAGAAGTCATTTAGTCTATAGAAAATTCGTATTTTTATAATTAAATCTGATAATTTGTTATAATAGTTTTTTTTCTGTTGGAAACTCGACTATCTGTTTCAGAAGTAATTTTTTGGTTAAAATCTCATGTCTTTGGTTAAAAAATGATCTTTTTAACTAAAAAATTCAAAAATTTGTTTTCAATTTTTCCTTTCTTAAAAAATTCTTCTTTTTCAGTAGAAAACTAATATTTTTGGTAGAAAATTGATGTTTCTGGTTTAAAATAGTAGTATTTAAAAAAAATTAATCTATTCCGTGAAAAATTTTTTTTAACTGAAAATGTTTTAAGCTCTTGGAAAAATGGCTGCTCGTCATAAAAATATTTAAGAAGTTTCTAATAACCATTGTTATAAATAATTCACGGGGCAAAATATTCAAATTTAAAGTTTCATCCAATTGTAATTTTCTTTAATCTCTATAATGGCTACGGATATTCCTAAAAAATGTATCTTTGATAATGTACATTAAAATATACTAATTTGAAAGCTTATAAACAATTCACATAAAAAAATTTATAATATTTATAAATAATTAGATCATTACATTTTAGCTAATATTATCGAGGATATATTATTTTCAAGAATATCTTTATGCATTATAGCCATAAAAGAAATTTAAAATTTTATAAAACCTAAAAATCAAAATATTTTATGACAATAATTGGTAATAACATTGTTTATTATCAACTTTTGTGAAATTGTAATTTGAAAATATCTGAAATTTTAATATCTTGTCACAGGAATAGTTTATAACAATGGTTATTATAAGCTTTTATATTAATTTTGTAATTTAATGTCATTAATACATTAACATGATGCACGTTTAGCATAAAAAAAATTGTTTACCGATAATAAGGCGTGTGGGAGTGTGGCATCTCCTGTAATCCAGCGACTTGGAAGCTAGTTGTGGTGGAGGGGTTCGGATCTTATTGACTAGGTAAATAAGATACAATAATGGACCTTATTTTCAATTTGTTAATAAAATTTGTTTTAAAAAAATAAATTGAATAATAAACAAATTATTTGTATTCTATGAGTCCCTTGACATTAATTTAAGACAATATAAAGTTTTTCTGATCAATTATTAAAACGTAAAAAATTGTTAGGTACAAAATTTCAGTTTTTCATATATTGAGTGGATAATTGATTTATAAACAAATTGAGGAGACGATATTTCAGAGCGCTAAGCTCTTCAGACTTTACTGAACTTTAATTTAAAATAAAAAAATAAAATTCAAACAAAATTAAAGGCTCTGAATCATTATCATTTAGCTGGTTGGACGGACCAGTCGCGCGAAAGTTGGACTGACGGTCCGACGGTCAAACGAAAAAAAAACGTATTGTCACAGAAATTTTGTCGGAAGTTTTTTGAAAAAACAAAATGAAAGTCCTGAATATAAATAACTTCTTTTTTCATTCAAGGTTAAATTTTTATTTTGTCGAAAAAATTTCAGGCCTATATATTCCTGTTAAAAATGATTTTAGAAATCACAGGTTTTTAATCCGTCTCGTCGAATTACAGGGCTGCTATAGAGTAGTAGAGTATGAAAGCTACGAGTATGAAAAAAAAATCTTGGGAGTCCGAGCACGGGACCAAAAATGTAAGTAAGGTATTTTTAGGATTTCTGTTAATAAATTTCTAGTGTAAATAAAAATTAAAAAAAAAGCAAGACCATTGTTTACACTTTTAAAGAATGAAACAGTTTAACACATTTCTATGAAAATCATAACTAGAGCTTTCTCGGTTTTTTGGACACACATTTAATGCCAAATTAAAATTTTTTTTAATTTTTATTACAACACGTCAAATTTAACGACCTTGATGTTCGCTTCAGAGGTGGATTTAAAACGTATGTAGCTAATTTAGAAAAAAACTAATAGTTAGAATATTGATCTGAAACTTTTAGAACTAAAATGAAATGTGATAAACAACAAATGCCGTAATTGTAAACGAAAAACAAAAAAAAAACTAGATCAAGATAATTCGACGACGAATCTAATGGTGTTTTTAGTTTTTTTGATAGGACACTTCGTTAAGAAAATATTAATTACACAAGTTTCAAATTCATATCTGTAGTCACGCAGCAAATGAACGCCAAACAAAAAATGTCGTAATTTCCGACAATTTGTGGTAACTTCTTGGTCATTCATGCTACTTTTACAATTGAATATGGTAACTTACCATAAATAAACAAAAATTAAATTTTGATCATTTTAATAAATTTCTGAAAAATTTTGTAATTTATGATAATATTAAAGGTAATTTATGGTTACATACCATAAACTGCCCATTATTTAGTTTACAAATGTGTATAAATTTCCGGGAATTCATGAAAACTTGCGGTGATTTTGGGTAATTTATGGTAAGATTAAAGGTAAATATAGTAACTTACCATAAATTACCCCAAATTCAACTTTAAACACGTTCATAATTTTTTTTTAATTGATTAAACTTTTGGTAATGATTGGTAATATTGCAGGTAATTCTTGATAAATAACCGTAAGTTTCCCAAAATGAAATTCAAAAATATCTATCAGTTCCCGGATATTTATGGATTTTTCGGTGATGTATGTTAATCTTATAGGTAAATATGGTGACTTAACATAAATTACACAAAATAAACATTAAACACGCTTATTTCTGTTCGGAAATTAATAGAATTTTTGGTAATTTATGGTAATGTTACAAGTAATTTATAATAACCTGACATAAGCTTCCCAAAACTAAATATAAAAATGTATATAAATTTTCGAAAATGTATGGAAATTTGCGGTAATTTATGGTAATTCTACAGTCAAATATGCTAACTTACCATAAATTATTCAAACTCCAGTATTAAATTTTTTATAAATTTCCAGTAATTTATTAATGTTTGTGTAATTTATTGTGATATTACAAGTATTTTATGAAAACTATAAATGAATTTTTCAGAATTAAATTAAAAAATTTATATAAATTTTCAGAAATTCTTGTTAATTTACGGTAATTGGATCCATTTTATATGGTGAGTTTTCATAAATTACCACAAAATTCGATTCTCTGTAACAAAAATTTCCTAACAGTTCTTACTGTGAATAGGCTGATTATCGTAAAATGCGAGCTTACAGATATATCTAATTTTAATGATCCCCTTTTGACGTCACTTTTTACTCCCTAGGGAGTAAAAAGTAGAGTGTCAGCCCTGCTTCATAGGCGTCAAAAATGGCTTGAATCATGCATGTGTCACAAAAACATTATTTTGTTCCTTAAAGCAAAATAAATATAGGCTCGATATAATCAACTTTTTCCAAAATACGTGCATGTGACTACAAAAAGAATTCTTGCCTTAAATGACAAATGACTCACGCAAAAGCAAAAAAAATGGATTTTCAAAAAAAGACGTTTCAAGAGAATTGTGAAATTTTTAACAAAATAGTTAACTTTTCAATGGAATAATACCATTTTTAATAAAAAAAAATTGTAAACAAAAATATAGTAGCAAACTTTTTAATCAAATATAATAATTTCTCACCGAACACTGCCATTTTGGACTGCACACTTAACAAAATTTTAGGTCCTTTAAGCTCTAATAAAATGTAATGAAGCAAAATTTCTTGATTATTCATTATGAAAGCTTGGTGATACCTGCGCGAATTTTTATTGCACGAGCCAAATTGCTGGATAATGAAAATAATGTATTTTTATATAAGATATGCAGAAAGCCATATTTCTTCAGTAAAAGAAAATTTAAATTCATATTAAATTATGTTTTTAATTTTTAGAGTTTGTTCTGGCTTATAATAAGATCTCATAATGCTTCTATAACGTAGTCTTTCAACATTGGAAATTCGTATAATTTTGAAGTTTTATTAAGCAAACTTGGCGATAAGTAATCTGACAGTTATAAATATATGTATCAGTGAATATTTCTTTAAATCATCAGTCACCATTTACAAAAGCTATTCAAAAAGATGAAGATCCTTATCAGCATGCTGCTCTTTGTGATCGTTGTTTTTTTTCATTTTGGTGGTAAGTGTATTTAATATAATATAAATCCTAATGTAAATATGAACTATCACATAATCCCAAACTTATGTGCTGCAAAATATTAAGCAAATACCATAAATACGCAGTTCTTAAATATTCTTAAATTAACATCGGTTTGACTCAGCAGCTTCAATTTGCCAAAATTTAAAGTTTATCATTTTTAAGCATTACACATCGAATTTTTTAATTTCAGACTATTACAAAGTTTTCTGTTTTGGTATGTCCGTAAAGTATCTAACCTTGTGCTCTAACTTTCTAGCTAGTTGTGTTATTGTTTAAAACAAGTATTTATCGTAAGGGGGGGGGGGGCTATTCGAGGCTCCACAATAAGTAACACGGACCTGTGGTTCCTTAGAAAAATAGTTTACGTGGTTGCGTAAACGTCTAGCCATGTACGCGGCGTATTTGAGGATGACGGAATGCACCGAAACAAGATTGTGCATGTAATTTTTCAAAAAACTTGGTCAATTATGTTTAGCAAAGCTCGTAATAATTCGGAAAGTGTATCTTGATTAGTCTATAAGTGATATTAAAATGAATGAGTGCCTTAGGTAATTTAAAAGTCGTTCTACTTTGTTGAAAACGTTTAAAAGTGTGGAACAAGTTTCAGCATTAATTAACGTAAATCACTGAATAGCATTGGTGGAGACAGGGCAACTCTTCAGAAATCAACAAACGGCTGTTTCGGTAACTTTAAGCCTGGTTTGTAAAAGATTAGCGATTAACTTCCCTGATTTGTCCATGGCTATTGAACAAAATTTACTTTGACTTCTAGTTCACCACAAGGTCAGATACTTTCTGAAAAAACCTCGTACATGTTACTATATCATTCTAAAGATTTTTTCACTTGAATATTTAATTTCAAAAATTTAAAATTTTAAGTTGCTTCATTTGGAACGGACTCAAATAACTATTGATTTTCTTTTCATAGAATCAAATGCTGTCCGAAATCGGTCATCAGGCTTACGATGCCGAATCGGAGAATTTCGATTGCGAGCTCCTCCTTCTCTCCCAGATATTGCAGGCCCTCCAACGAGATTTATCTCTTACGCACAGTATAATATTTCAGTGTGGCTAGATTCCACTAAAACGAAAGTTCTGAAAGCTAACTTTCGGGACTCGTATGTCCCTCGTGGCTCATATTATAGAAATAACAATTTTATGATCAGACTTCTCCACCTAGAAGGCCTAAGATTGGTTCAATATGTAAACAGGGATCTCACACTTTTGGGAGTCCGAGCACCGAACCCAAAAGGTAAAGGCACGTGAGATGTGAGTGATTTTTGTATATTCATAATTTAGTGAAAGAATTCTAGAAATTGCTGTAGTGAAAACCTCGGGTAAGAGTTTATTTAGAACTAATCCGATTTAATTAAAAATTTTCATCTGACCCAATGCGAACTAATCCCATGAAACTTTACAATCCTTACAGAGGCTCAGATTTGAAAGTTTTTGTGATCTGAGATCAAAAACGGGTTATGGAAATCGTCTAAACAGAGATGAATTCAGAAAGCTTTAGGCAAAAAACAATTTTAAAAGTAGCAATTAAACACGAGGATGGTATTGCATATCCTAATAAAACTATATAAAATTAAAAAATATATATTATATTTGCAGAAATCAGAATTACAAATACAATTTTAGAATAAGGTGAACAAGCACTTAATAAAGCAATAAATCTTTGAAGGTACATGAATAAAATTTCACGAAATCATTGCAGCGAGTGCTAGTAACGTGTGTGGTACTGCGGTTGTAGGAGCGATTGAAGATTTCTAATAGCATGATGAAATCATCTACTCTGCTAAATGTGTAAATAGAATTTCATGATGAAGTCAACTAGCATTTGAAAAAGCAATTACAAGTTGAGGACGCATGGATATTATTTCAGAAAATTTTTGTTAGGAGTACTAGTTAAGTGTACGGTACTATAGGTATAAGAAGAATGATTGGTGATGCCTGATATTATGATTTAATCCGCAAAAAACTAAAAACTAAATTTAGTAATAAAGTGATTGAGTACATAGAAAACCAATTAAAAGTTGAGGGCCTATAGGTAAAACTTCATGAAATCATTGCAAGGAGTGTTAGTGAAACGTGTGGTACTGCAGTTTCAGCAGAAAATATTGATGGTGCCTAATAGTATGAGAAAATCGGCAAATCCGCAATAAAGGGCAAATAGAATTTCATTATAAAATGAACCAGCACTTAGAAAATCAATTTAAAGCTGAGGGCGATTGGAATTTATATAAAAAAATCATTGTAAGGATTGCCAGAAAAGTCTGTTGTCTGTAGTTATAAGAAGAATGGTTTGTGATGCCTAATATTATGACGCAACCCGTAAATCCGCAAAAAAGTGCGAATAAAATTTCATACTGAAGTAAACGAGCATTCAAAAAAGTCTTTAAGAGTGGAGGACGCGTAGGGATTATTTCAAAAAATAATTGGCAGGAGCGCTGAAGAAGTGTATGGTACTGCGGTTGTAGGAAAAATTGATGATGCCCAATACTATGATGAAATTAACAGATCCGCTAAAAAGTGCAAATAGAATTTCATACTAAAGTCAACCATCACTTAGAAAAGCAATTAAAAGTTGAAGACACATGGATTTAATTTCGGGAAATCATTGTAAGGAATCTCAGCGAAGTGTGAGGTACTGCGCTTGTAATAAGAATGTTGTATAATGCATAATATTATTACGCAATCCGCAAAAAGTGAAAATAAAATTTCTAAATAAAGTGATGAAGCACTTAGAAGCGCAATTAAAGTTTGAGCGTGGATAGATATTATTTCATGACATTTTTTCTGGGAGTGCTAGTAAAGTGTGTAGTGCTACGGTTGCAAGGGCGATTGATGATTTCTAATATTACGATGAAATCCCCAAATCCGGAAAAAAGTGCAAATAGAATTTCATAATAAAGTATTTGTATTTATATATAATTTCATAAAAAAAACAAGTAAAAGTTGAGGGCGCATAGATATTATTTCGAAAAATCATTTTTAAGAGTGCCAGTTGAGTATGTGTGGTACTGCGATTGTAAACAGAATGATTGGTGATGCCTTATATTATGATAAAATCTGCATCGCTGTAAACGAGAAGAGGCAAGCATATCTAATAAAGATGTATTTTATCGGTTGTTGAAATGACGAGAGAATTAAACTGGAAAATAATTGTAGGGATATGAACAGAAAAGTAAAAATACTAGTTTAAGAAAACGAGGATTGAATCAAATCAGAAGGATATAAGGAAACACAGAAATATTTTTATGAAAATAAGAAATAATTTTTAAAATGGATTGAGGTGATTATAAAAGTAAGTAGTTGTGCAGAGTTAGTCGGAATTATAAATAGGCAGGTTGGACCTGTGTGGTACATGGACAAAGCACAGTGTGAGTCTTTTTTACAAGCAATTTCATAGAGATAAAGCTGTATAGAATTACAAAGTGGACATGGAAATGGTTACGTTACACAATTTTCTTTATAAGTAATGAAATAGATATTTTTGTTTTTAATTTTAGAGCTCTAAATAAAAACTTAAAGAATATTAAGGCTGTTGGTGTATATGGTACTATTGCTAATAATCGGCGAAAATATGTGCAGATATATTTGAAAAAAAAATTATTTTCGAGGTCTTGCGAATAACAGAAGAAAAGATTTGGAAAGACCAATTTTGACTTGTGCCACACAAATAATGTATAGGTCAGATATTTTGCTTGAAGCAATTCAGCAAAACAAGTTTGAGAATGAACAAAGGATTATTGCCTTATTGGTTAATATGGAAAAAGCTTTCGATAATGTGGATAGAATTAAGGTTTCTGAAATTGTAAAAGACAGTCAAAGAAAAATTTAGACTGTATAGATAATCGTGAGATTAGTCTTTTTTGGTTGGTATTTGTAGTTGACAATGTTTGTATGGCAGAATCGGTGGACCACTTGCAGAGAATGTCTCTCTTAATTTTTCTGAACAAACCTTCAAATTATTTTTTATCGCGTACTTAACAAATTCGATTAATTTTTTGTTTTGAGTTACCATTTTTCATCCTTTACCTATTTTCCTTCTGCAATCTTTTCTTTAACTTTCTCTCGTGATCTTTTTTTTACCTGTTGAGTTCCAGTTTCTTATTTCCCCCTGTCTTGCAGATTCTTGAATTTATAATTTTTATGTGTTTAATTTGGAGATTCATTTCAATTAATTTCAAATTAAAGATTTTTATTTTATTTTTAAGGTACTGAAAACACATTAGAACCTAATGAATCAACATGGTATATCGTTTTTTGGAGCAAATACTTTAAAGTAAAGGAAAATAGTGATACAAAACGCTTGGAGGAAATAAGCCTCATACCACACAATTCACATCTAAATGCAGAAAATCGAAATGCTCTTCTAATCGATAAGGTTGATACGGGTGGGGTTCATTTTCTGATATTTAAAAATCGTTCTGGAACAACTTTAGGAGCTGAACTGGACCCGGAGTTTCATCCAAAAATTAACATTAAGAATGAGCAATAAACAGGAACAATAGCAAGTTTGTGCCAAGTCTGTAATATTTTCGCGATATATAATTTCAAATGAAAATACGCTGAAGTAAACATTGCTCCCGTAAATGGAATAGTAGGGTATTTCATTTTTTTATAGAAATATACTAATATTTGAGACTCAAAGTTGAAATATATATTGCATTTAAAATATGACAGATGAGTTCTTCACCAAAAATGATTAATTGTATACCAAAAACGTGGCATTATAAACAAATAGTACAATTTCGCAATAAATATGACTCTAAAACGAACAAGATAAAAAGCCGTTGAATTTCCAAACGTTGAATTTTCTTTGAAATTTAATTATTTTGATAAAAATAATTAATTTCTTTGGGGTTGAAGATTAATCATATCAATTTAAAATGTTTTTATATTGATAAAAATCAAGTATGAAATTAAAAATGTTTAAATGAAAAATTTGGTTAAAACTTTAATTATTTTTTTTAACACTTAAATTTTTTATTGAATTATTATCTTTCTAGCTTGAAAATACTACTAGTTTTGGTTGAATGCTCATCTTTTTGCTTTGAAAATTCAAATCTTTTGTTAAAAAATAAATCTTTGTATGTCAAAAATTAAACTCTGGTTAAAAGTTAAACTATTTTTGTGAATGCGTCACTTTTTTTAAAATAACAACGATTGGATTGTAAAAGCCACTTTTTGGTTGAAAATTAGTTGTTTTTTTGAAATTATTGTTGTTTTTTTTTGTTATTGCCTCTTATTATCTATGTTTTTGGTGTTTTTTTATTCAGGTTTTGGATATTTTTATTATTAAAATCACTTATTTTGCATATTGCTTTCAACAGAAAGTTTAAACATTTATGACTTTATATATACAAGACCATGAACTGAGGTAAGTACACAGTTTTTTTAAAATAGTGTGAAATTTCTCGAGTTTAATAAAAGAAAAAATTAAGTAGTTCTGCTTAACTGAAAACAAGATTTTCATTATGTTTGAGGCATTTCGAAATCGTAGATTTTCTTTATTTCTTCTCACTTTTAATTTCCTCCGAAAAAAAGTGTAAGCATTGGATATAAAACAAAATTTCCCTTGATTATTTAACCAATATAAAATTATTTTTGAATTTTGAAATCTGAAAAATTAATAGAAGATATTGCACGATAAAAAAAAGGTTTTTCAATTAAAAAGTTAGCACTAAGAGGAAACTTGTTTACGGCTTAAAAAGAGCAAAAATTTTGAAAGAATTTAAAAAAAAAATTTTAAAGCTAGAAAAATATACTACAACTTTTTCTTTAATTTTTTACCGCTTTCATCCAGAAGTTCTCAATCGTAAGCCAATTCGAAAATTTTTCTAATTTAAACATTTAAAATTTTTTAGCATTTTCTGCTTGGCAATTTACAAGTTGCTGCATGTAAACTCATACATTTAACAATTAATGGAAGTGCGTTTCTGAATTAGGCAATCTATAAATATTTTTAAAAAATTTTGAATGTTGTTTCATTTTGAAATTGTTTACTTTTAAGGAATAGAAAGAGAAAATTTTAAATTTTGCATTCCTTTTTTAATTATACTTTATTATCCAGTTCCAAATGATCCAAAATTTAAATTCCTTAAATGTTAATATTTTTAAATTGACGTATTCTTATTGAAATGCTTTAAGTTTTATAAGCTACATTTTCATATTATTCGATTCTTTGAAAAAATTTTAACGTACTACGAGCAATTCTGAAAAGTAATTCGTGTTCATGTGAAGAATTCCAAAATAAAATTGTTTTATAATCTTTCCTCGAATTGAGAATTGATTACTGGTTAACTTTTTAACTGATTTTCAATCCTTTCTAACTCGGATACCTTTACTTTCTGGTCAATCTCGTAAAAATTCTATTACAGGAGTGAAATAATCTTATGAAGTTAAAACTTATAAAGTTCCTGAAATTGTGTGGTGTTCGGGCTTATTTTGTTTAAAAAAAATACATTTTTGGCTGTGGTGAGTAAATTTTTATCTAAAAAGTTAACTTGATTGTACTGACTTTAATTAATTTTTACTAGGTTTTCTGTGTAACAATAGCCTATAATGATTAGCATGTGTCATGACAAAAACAATTTAAAATAAAAAAATTCTTCATTTCACGTTATCTCTGTCGAGACTTCAAATATTTATTAACTTTAGACTTCCATAATGAAATGAATACAAAGAAACATTTGTGTCGCAGGTCTGAGCTAGTTTTTAGCTCAAAAAAAAAATTAATTGCTCAAAAACGACAAATAACACTAACATACACCCCTGAGTAGCAGGGTGGGTACTTAACGACGACAAAAAATATTGTGTAAGTAAACGATTAAATAATAAGTCCATGATTTTTGTGGACTTCACACAAAAAGGCCTACAAAATCTTAAAATAAAAATAATCACCTTCGAAAAATTTAAAACCATTTTAACAAATTCACGTTTAAAAAAAGGAATCAAAACAATAAAAACATCTGGTTTTATCAAACATCTCAACTTCCTTGAACTTGAAAAGCCAAAAAAATTTCAAATGAAATTTTATTCTCCGAGACATCTTCCCAAGACTCTAGTCAATATCCTTTTCTATACAGTAATACTAAAAACTCCTAAAACCTACGCCTAGTATTTTAAACAAATCCTGCATCAGCTGTCTTTAATTTAAATAGCCAAGAAATTTCAATAAGGAATAATCGAGCCAGACCGTGTTCCAACATTCTGGTTAATATCAACACAGTGATGGTTGCTGAAAAATTAACGCAGCGATGGCGATATTGTCTAGAGTCTGAGAAAAAAGTTTAAGATAATTATTTCGCATTTTAATTGATAAATACACACAGAAAGGGCAACTTGAAAAGAATTTATAAGCCACTCAGATTCGAGGGCACATATATTATGTTTAGAGGTATCATTGTCAGATGTGTGCTCGAAGTGTGTGGTACTGCGGTGTAATGTCTGTGTCATGTTTGGTGATGCATGGGGAAATGACGAAATATACGTAAAAGGTTTTAGCGATGAGGAAGGAAATATACGTAAAAATGATTACTGACACAAAAAAGGGACTCTCAGACCACTAGTCAAGGAAAGTACAAATTAAATCAAAACAGGAGAAGAGAAAAAAATTCAAAACGACTTTGAAGGAAGCAAAAAACTGCTTTTTAAAAGTATGCACAGAAGTCAAGTACTGTGCACAATCCTGAGTCCAGTTTGTCAGAACGCAACTACTTCAGCGCTTTTTACGAAACTAAAAAATTGTAAAACCATATTATCTTGCATGAATTTTACTACATAAATTTTCAGCTCTGAATGTGTAAATAATAAAGATTTTATTATATATTCTTGATTGAAATGTGGGTCAGTAAGTTCAGAACTCTAAAGATTGTTCGATTAGGATGGAAACGCAGACGAGGAATTCAATTATTCAAGGGTGCGGATGCAAAACTACCCAAATACCAAAATTTTGTAAATGATTTTTTTTATGCATATTTTATGAATCAAAATTATTTCTTGGGTTTCATATATATAAACGCCTTTAATAAAATGCAGAACATGAATACATAATACTGCAAAATATTATTTTAACAAACTAAACAGCCCTAAACTAAACAATAATTCAACCAAGAACCATTGCATTTTCAACTAAATAGTTCAATTTTTAAGCTAAGTAGACGAATTTAGTAGAGAAACGTTAAATCATTAATTTAAAAGGATGAATTTTTTACGCAAAAAAAAAGAATTTTATCAAAAATAGATCATGTTTTCAATAAAGATGACTGTTCAACAAGGGATTTTAACTTTCAACCAAGAAGATGAATATTGAATGAAAAAATATTATTTCTTAACAAAACATATGACAGTTGATATTCTAAGGAAAAGTATGTCTCAACTTTTTCAAACAACTAATTTTTAAACAATCAAAAAAAATTCCTTTAATTTTTTATATATTTAATTATATTATAATGAATTATTTTGTTAAAGATTGTGCCCTTTTGCTTTAAATTTTATCTATTTATTTGTAATCTGTATTTTATAAAAAAATTAAGTTTTTAATAAAGAAGATTCATTGCATTAGTTAAAACCTCTTCTATTATGTTCAAAATTTTACTATTCTCTTATAAATTTAACAATTTCGTTGAAACTTGAATTACTTTGTCGAAGATTTAAGTGTGTTATTTAAAATAAATCTTTTTGCATTAAAATTTAACTATTTGGTTGATGATTTTTCTGATTTTGTTTACATGTTCATATTTTCTGTTTAAAAATATAATCATTTCATTGAGAGCTTATACTCGTAGGTAGGAAATTCAGCTATTTGGTTACAAATTATTATATGTTTTTTAAAATTCCTCACTTCAGTTTAAAATTGAACTGTTGAATCGTGAATGTCTTTCTTGGGTTAAAAATTAATTTTTTTGGTAGTTCAAAATTCAAATATAAGGTTCAAAGTTCATCATTTTTGTTCAGAAAAGCTACTACTTTGTTAAAAAATTGGCTTTTTGGAAATAGCGTAATTTTACAAAACTGAAATGTCTCCAGCATGAAAGGGGGACAAATTAAGTAGTCTTACTCTAACAAAAATATTTTTAGAATTTTATATTGCTGTTCATTAGGAAAAATTGTATATGCAACAAAGTTTTCCACAATTTTTCAACCAATATGATTTTTTTTTAATTTTCAAATTCCAGAAATAAAAAAAAAATATTGCGCGATAAAACGGAAGTTTGTTTAGGTTAAGAGTTGGTACTGACAGAAAACATGCATTAGGCTTAAAAATTCAATCGGAACAAATATTGAAAACAAATTT
>NC_046659.1:138527510-138573162 GCF_010883055.1 Belonocnema kinseyi | reverse complement strand
AATGCAATACAACTTTTTCTTCCATTTTCCACCGCCTTTATCCATAATTTCTTAATATTGAGCCAACCTGAAAAATTTGCTAATTTCAAAATGTGTAGCGGCTCGGAAAAGTGCGATCCACAAATGATAATTTTTTTCAAATATGGTTTCATTTTAGCGAAAAAAAGATAAAATTGTACATTCCTTGTTTCCTTCTTATTAATATCTCATTTTTTAGTTTGAAATAATTCAGAATATGAAATATTATAATTTCAATATTTGCTTAATTTCTTAAAAGCTATCTTCATAATTAGTGGAATCACGTAGAATTCTGAATCTGAATTACCTTATTTTTACTCCTTTAATTTAAAATTATTCAGCGATTAATTTTGAGATTGATTTTTTATCAAAACGCAATTACAAGAACAAACAAAAAATGGGATGTCTGTCGAAAATCACGAAGACGATTTGACGAAGAAAATGTTTTCCATTGAAGAATTTTTATATCAGAACATAACTTATTTTTACTAACTTTATTTACTAACTTATTTTTACTTAAAATATAAAACTATCTATTTATTTAATTGAAAGAAAGATTACTTTAAACGTTGTTTTCAATTTTATCAGTTTGTTTTAACAAAAGATTCCCTAACGCTATGGTTAGGTCCCTAAGGTTTTTTGTGTAAATATAACCGACGGTTATATAGTGATGATTATATATAACAGTGAATATTTTTAATTTTTCTTACTTACCAGTTACGCAATCTCCTTACACAAATGAAGATCCATCTCACCGCTGTTCTCCTTACCATCGAAGTTTTTCTGCATTCTTGTGGTGAGTGTACTCAATATAAATTTATTTTCAAATCGAAATGTAAAATATTATATATCTCCATAATGACAAATTTTTACTCACTAAGATAAAGTTCAAAATACCAAATTTTTTAAGTCTTTTAAATTAACATATGTTACACGCAAAGGCGTTTTAATTTGATGTGCAGTTCATTTTTAAGTTTTCAGCTTTTAAAATTCAAAATGTTTTATTTTTCAATTTCACGCTCTTAGTATTTTAAATACAAAAAAAGAAATTTTTTTTAAGGTTTCGTTTATTTTTTCAATCACAAAATTATGAAATTTTATGTGGCTTACTTTTGACCGCGCCAAAATTAAAAGGGGATAGCATTTAATTGCTAATTTAAAATTTTTCCGCTCAAAGTTCCTCAAAGTAAATTGTTAATTATAAACTCACACATTTAAAAATTGGAATTACTCATGTTTAGAATTTTTTAGTCTTCAAAATTTGGACGTAAGTCAGTAAGCTCTAAACTATTTTCACGAACCCAAATTAAAAATATTTTAAAGAAAAAACAACAAAATACCACCCCTTTTTACTCTTAGAACTTCTTCCGGCATATTAAAAAAAAAAACCCACCTCAGATGTCTTCAGCTAAAAGAGCCAAAAAATCTTTTATTTCAAATGATCACGTCGCACAGTTTCTCTTGACTCTAGCTTATATTTTTATTCATATTTTAAAATCCCAAAGTGGTAGTCATTACCCAATTTAGTTCTTAAGTCTAGTTTATACTTTCACCCTCACAGTGTTCATTTTATGATCCACAAAAAAATTAAGTAAATAAAGCAAACTTCGTCATGTCTGCTTTTAACTGAAAAGGCCTAACAAACCTCAAGTTGAAAATAGGGTAGTTTTCAAAGCCAGATATTATTTTTCCAATCACAGCTCATGTGTCAGTGATTCTCAAATATCTTTCTCCGTGCCAATGTTTTCTTTTGGTTATATGCACATCGAGAATAGAAGTCGTAAAATATTGTTTGAAAAACATTATAAACATTATAAAAGCATTTAAAATAAAAACTTTTATATACAGAATTCATTGAAAAAGTATTTAAATGTAGTCATGTGTACTGAATAATTCGTAAATATGTACGATTTTGAAATTTGTTAATAATTTCACTTATTGTTTTCCTGCAACATACTACTGACTCTTAAACCAAATATTACAACAGGAGAATTTTTTTTCTCACATAAACCTTGACAAATAAAGCTATCAAATAAAAATAGTGAGAATTGACAGCAGACTGTGGCCTAACCTCTTTATCATGAGTTTCACATCGTCACGTAGATAGATAATAATAAGTACCTCTGAGTCACGTGACACCCACGTGAAACCAATTTGAATAAGTGTTTTACCGACTTCCATTTTTAATATTTTTTTTTTCTGCTGAACGACACAAAAGAAAAGAAATTATAATTCAACTTCAATTCAGATTAAAATTATGTATTAAAAAATTATTTCATCTAAAATCGCGAAACAACCCTATTGTCAACCGAGATATCTTCTCAAAACTTTAGTTCATTTTGCCAACGCAGCCGTGATAATTGGCATCCCTAAAAACTAACAATAGCAAATTTAACATACGTGTTCTCAGCTGCCTTTAATTTAAAAGCTATGCTAATAAAATAGTTAAATAATGTTTAATGATTCAGGTTCGAACCTATTAATTCCGTGAACTCTACGAAACCCTTTAATTCTAGGAATTTGCTGAATTCTACGAACGACCTAAATTCTAGAAATTCATTGGATTCTATAATTTCCTGCTATTCCATGAATTTCCTTAATTCTGTGAACTCTGAATTATATGAGTTCCTTGGATTCAATGAATTTCTTGAATTCTGTGAAATACTTGAATTGTATGAATTCCCTGAATTCCACGAGTTCTTGAATTTTAATAAATTTCGTGAATTCTTTAAATTCTTGGAATTCTTGGAATTCTTTAAATTCTTTGAATTCTTTGAATTTCTTGAATTCCTTCAATTCCGTGAATTCCTTGAATTGTAGGAATTTTTTAATTCTACGAATTTCTTAAATTCTATAAATTCTTTGAGTTTAATGAATTCCCTGCATTTGATACAATCCTTGAATTATCTAAATTCTTCAAATTCCCTGAACACCTTGAACTATTCGAATTCCTGGGATGCTATGAATTCCTTAGATTGTATGAATTCTTTGCATTGCAATATTTCCTTGAATTCCGTGAAATCCATTAATTCTATGAATGCCCTGGATTCTCAAAACTCCTTGAATTTTTCGAATTTCTTAAATTTAATGAATTTCTCGAATTGTATTAATTCCACGAATTCCATGAATTCCTTGAATTACATTATTTCTTTAAATTCTGTGAATTTTTTAATTATATAAATTTCTTAAATTCTATAAACTCTTTGAGTTTAATGAATTCCCTGCATTTGATACAATCCTTGAATTCTCTAAATTCTTCAAATTCCCTGAACACCGTGAATTATAGGAATTCCGCGAATGCTATGAATTCCTTAGATTTTATGAATTCTTTGCATTACAATATTTCCTTGAATTTTGTGAATTCCATTAATTCTATGAATGCCCTGGATTCTAAGAACTCCTTGAATTCTATTCTATGGATTCTTTGAATTCTATGAATTTTCTGATTTCTAGGAATAAATCCATTCTATGAGTATTGGGAATTCATTAAAATGCCTGAAAGTATCTGAATTTTTTTAAAATCTCAAAATTACTTGAATTTCTAAAAATCTGTGAATTCTTGAGTTTCCTAAAATCCTTTAAGATCTGAAATTTCCTACATTAATTTAATATTGTGTATAGCCTTAATTTCCTTAATATTATGAATTTCGGAAGTTTCTTGAGTCGTCCAAATTTCTTAAATTCCTTAAATCTTTTAAATTTCCTGAACTTTTTGAATTCTTTAAACATTCTGAGAGTGAACATAGAGGAATTAAGATATATAAGAAAATGCAGTCGAATTCAGAAGATTTCAAGTAAACAGTTTAAAACAATCTGTAAGCAGTTCCAAAGATTAGAAATAAATACATCAAATATAAAGAACGCAAGATAATTACAATAATTCAAGGTAATTTTAAATAATTCCTAAAAATATTCTAAACCAGAGAGTTTTTTAATCAATAAAACTGTTTTCTGTTCGGTGCGTATATTTAATAAAATAAAGTATTAACTCAAAAAGCTATCTTTTAGACGACGACGGCGCAGTAGGTAAAAAAACGGTATTTTTTCAACAGCAAAAATTGAGGATGGCATTTTTTCACTTTCGAAGATCACCGTTTTTTGAAAAATACTTAGATTTAATCCAAGATGTAAGTAAAAATACAGATACAGTAAATTATGTAGTAGCAACGCAGAAATTCAAAAGTTTATTAAGTTTCTTATAAAAAAATTAATAACTGAAAATCGTTTCGTAGATATTGGCCGCAAATTCTCACTTTATTTGCCCTAAATATGAACATTAATTTAAGACAAAGTTTTAATGTTCAACTGCTTAAAGTTATTTGATAATTTATTTTTTTATAAAAAATTGATAAGAAATAATCTAAATCAGGTATTTATAAAACAGTACAACCATTATGTTCAAAATATTTATATAACGTTGAATGATCGTATTTTTTTGTAAAAAATCCTTCCTTTATTTTAAAATTTCATTTTTTTCGCGATAGAAATTTATCTTCTCGGGTCAAAACATCCTTGGTTAAAACTTCAAGCGTCATCACAAAATTTTTGACATTTCATCTTTACAGGTTGAAGAGTCAACAGTTGTTTACAAAATTTTACTTTTTAGGTATGTAAAGAATTTCGGGATGTAAAATTTCTTAATTTAAGGCCTGGGAAACAACTAATTATTATTATTAAGGAAAAACCTTGTTTTGTCGACTTCTTCCAGACCATTTATTCCGTAATTGTATACATTACATGACGTTTTTCATGAGGGATTCTGATTCCGAAACGTTATGTAATTTATAAAATTATCGAATAAATAGTCTGGAAGAAGTCGACAAAATAAGGTTTTTCCTTAACAATAATAATTTACATCTTAGGTTCAAGTCTCAACTCTCTCGTTGAAAATAGCAATAAGTGCCCGTACCGATTTTATTATTTTGTACATAAATATATTGAGTTAGTAAAAAAGGAATAAATCGTGTAAGCTTAATAAAAAGTTTGCCCAGAAAAAGTTTTTTACCCCACTTTGCGGCTGTTGGTTGTAACAGGTGCTGCGCGGGGTGCGCGTGATCTGCGGCTTTTAGTCAGACGACCAGTCAGGCGTAAACAAAAAAAAAAAGCAGAGCAGACTGTAATGAGTTAGTTGCTACCCACCGTCAGCCCCTAAATCGGCGCTATAAAAGAGATTCACTGTAATTTCTTTTTCTAAAATATTAAGTATTTGAATTCTTTTTACAGAATTAAGTGCTTCGGGAAGTCCGCCAGCAGATTCAAGGGCAACAGCTAAGCAGACACGGACATTGGGTCTAAGACCACGGGCGTCCGGTTCGGGGCAGCGTTCATCAAGTGGAAGACGATCCCGGGTCGGGGAATTTCGATTGCGAACACCTAAACGCCTCCCAGAACCTGAAGGCCCAGAAACGAGGAATATTAGTTATGGGCTATACACTATTAAGGTATGGCAAGATCCTCCTACAAAAATCGTACTGAAAGCTGACTATGTGGGGAATACTATTCCCACAGGCATTTATTTCACCAGAAACCAATTTATGATCCGTCAACTTGAACTTGAAGACATAAAACTCGTAGAATATGTAAGACCAGATAGGACACTTATCGGACTTCGAGCACCGCACCCTCAAGGTAAATGAATGTGGTATATATGATGAAAGCTTCATAAATTTATCAAACCGATGATTTATTTCGAAATTCAAATCCAAGCCAATTCAAACTAATTCACTGCAATTTGGTCATTATTCTCAGTCCCTAAAGATTGTCAAGCTTTTGCCATAGATTAGAAGTCAATCCTTCTGAACAGGAATAAATCCGAGTAAATCTGAGATTGGATTCTTTTTTACATTCTCATCATTTATGATTGAGAAAGTATTAGAATTGTCGGAAATTTGACATTAAACTTTTTCAACGGATCTCCACGTTTCGAGACCACCTGAACCCGAAAATCAGGTTTTCACGATGGCATCTGTCTGTCTGTCCGTCCGTAAACACGATAACTATCGAAAAAATAAACGAATCAAATTCATCTTTGGCACATGTTTCTTACGTCTTAAAAGAAATGACGAGTTCGTAAACCAGCCATTTTTGATACAAATTCAAAAAGTGAGCGCATTTTGAAAATTTTTGAGACCACTTTTTTCTGAATTTAAAAATTCTATGTACGGATGTTAATAGTGTTAAAAAGAACAAACAATTTAATCCTTATGACTGTTTTCGATAAAAAGAAAATTGTCAGAGTTATAGCGTTTTCAAAATTTTTTTAATCAACCGAAAATCAAAATTTAAAGCCGTCAAACCCACGATATAAAAAAGTCAAGAAAAGAAAAACGTTTCTTTTTGAAAGCCCTACGAGATTATTATAACTTATATTCTTATTTTTTTCAAAAATCGAAAATTCAAATTCTCATCGCACAAAAAATAATGGAATATAAAAAATTACCTTTTGTGGACAAACTATGCCGGATACGAAAAAAGATGAATTTCCAAAAATGGTTATCCTAGAAAAGATCTGTACTGTGTAGTCTGTATTATGTAGATATGATAACTTTCGAAAAATTGATCAGATTGGATTGTGCTTTGTCTAGAGAAGCAAAATGCTGATTTTTGAAAACCCTAGAAGATTATCATGACAAATTTTTTAATTTTTTGAAAATTTAAAAATTAAAAATTTCATCATACAAAAAATGATAAAGAATCCAAAATTTCATTTTGTTATTAAACTATGCAAGATACAAAAAAAATTAAACTAAAATTGTACGCCCTGAAAAGACGTAAAAATTTGTGATGGATCACTTTCCGATAGGACGCGTAGTTTTTAGTGTTATTCCTAAAAAAATTGAAAATAAATTAAACTTTTGGACTAACGACAAAAGCTAAGAATACAATAATAAGAGAAAACTTGTTTTTCCAGAAAAGAGCTACAAGTATGTAATAATTATTTTTTATAGAAAGCGGAGTTTTTTCTTTTGCTCGTTGAAAAAAATACAAATATTGATTTGTTGACAAACGACACAAGCTATAAATAAAATAACTAGAAAAAAGTTGCTCCTCCAAAAAATAGCGGAAACTTATCCCAATTCTTTTACGAATAATTTTTATAGGACTCATCGTTTTTGTTTTAATCTTAAAAACTGACAATGAAAATTAAAAAACTGAATTTCTTTTAAAAGTGGCACAAGGTGCGAACTGAAATTAACAGACAAACGATACTCGCCAAAAAGGTCTATAAATTTGTTATTAATTATTTTTAGATAGGATGAGTAGATTTTCTTTTATTCGTAAAAAATTAGATTAAAAATTAAATTTTTGGAAAAAGTTCACAAGACACGATACAACAATAATTTATTTAACAAAATTTTTCGTCTAAATTATGTTTACATTCAATATAAACATGTTGAATATTCACATTTTTCAGGGTGGCGAAAAATAAAATTTAATTCAGAATAAAAAAAAAATATTAAGGTTATCATTAAAAATAAGATTTGCACTTTATTTTCCAACACATTTTTTCTCCTGGATTCAAATGGTTCAAACAATTTGAGACCCCGTTACCTCTTTCCTTTATTTTCCCTTCACTCTTTTTTTTACATACAATAGTCATCGTGTGATGATTATCGGATGCTAATTATTAAGAGCTATTTATCGGATGATAATTATCGAGTGATAAATATCGGGTGATAATTATGTAGTGATAAATGTCGGGTGATAATTATCGGGTGATAAATACTGGGTAATAATTAGCGGGTGATAATTATCGGTTGAAAAATTATCGGGTGATAATTGTCTGGTGATAATTATTGGCTGATAAATATTTTCCGTATTTTTTCCCACCAATCTCTCCTAATCACCTCTATGCTACCTTTGGGGCTTACCTCTTCCCTTACCTTATCAATCACTCATGTAACTTTTTCCTAGTAGTATTTTATAGCCTTTACTTACATTCAAATTAATAATTTCATAACAAATTTGTTTATTGTCAGTTCACTAATTTATAATTGTGGATGTTTAGTTTTGAAATTAATTTTAAGTTTTTTGACATTTGCAAATGTTTCTTTTCTTTTCCAGGTACTACAGACTCTTTAGAACCTAATGATGTAAACTGGATTATCGTTTATTGGAAAAAATACTATAAGGTAACAGAAGATCCTGGTACAAACCGCGTATCAGATATCAGCCTCATACCTGACAATTCCCATGAAAATGAAAATCGCCATAATCTTATAGTCGAAAAGGCTGAAATGGGTGGCGTACATTTTTTAGTGTTTCGAAACCATTCTTGGATCGTTTTGGGAGCTGAATTAGACCGGAATTTTCATCCAATATAAATCCATGAAGATCAATATATAAACAAGATAAACAACAATTATATGAAAAGTTTGTAAGATTTTTGTGGTCTATCTGCTCAAATTAAAATTGTATAATGTAAAAATTATTTTTACAACAGAGTTTAAAGGTTGTGGAACACTAAAAGTAAATCTTTACCGATCTGTTCACTCTTTCCCTCTCACTACTCAATTCTCTTGTAAAAACAGAAATATTAAAAATTTTATAATTTAATTTTTAAAATGAAAACTAGTTTACAATCATATGTTGCATCTTTTTCAGTTTGAGACTTATCTAGTTGATTGTAGTTTCATATTTTTTATTAAAAAAACGCATTTTTTTTTTTAAATTCACCTTTTCTTTAGGAAATTTATTATTCAAGTTCAAAATGAATTTATCTGGCAGAAAGAAAATCCATATGATGATTTATCATTTTATTAAAAAATTTATTACTCAGGTTGAAAATTAAACAGCTTCGTTAAAAATTCGGTTTTATTTAAAAAAAATTTTTTTATGAGAGAAAAAAAGAATCGTATATTTTTTAGTTAAAAATTCCACCAAGTTTTTGGTCTCTGTTCTAAAATTTTTATTTGAAAGGAACAGTTAAATCAAATGAATTTTTTAAAACAGAGTTAAATTTTTGATTCAGAAAAATAACTTTTCAATCCAGAGAGACAAATTTCATGTACTAGAAGACGCTTTTGTAACAAAGGATTTACAGCCTACAAAAATTAACTTTCAAGCAAAAAGTTAAACTTTTAACCTACAAACATGAATTTATAACTAGAAAATCCAAAAGAACTAATTATTCATCCAAAAAGAGAAATCATCAATAAAATAGTCAAATTTTACACGAAAAATGAGAACTTTTAAAAATAGGTGATTTTTAAACGAATGTTTTTATTTTTCCTAATTTTCAGGCACTTTATTAACAAAAAAGTTTAAATGCCAACCAGGTTGAAAAATCTTCATTTACAAAAGATTGTTTTCTAACGAAACATACAATATTAGATATTGCAACCAAAAATATATTTTCATTTAAAATCGGAAACAGTCGAGGTAATTAAAAACCGGTAATTTTCAACAAAAAATGGAATACTGTAATTTGCAGTTCAGAAAAAGAATTTCTTACCCAATTGCTTTAAATTAAAGTCTTGTTTCGGTTCTTTATTATTTGCTTCTGTAAAATTTCTTTTGTCAAAAGTTTTGTTAAAAATCGTTATCATTGCTTGAAATTGAAATTGTTCAGTCGCAAATGCAATTTTTTCGTTAAAAATTGATTTGGTTGTATTTGAAAATTCAACTTTTTTGATAAAAATCGTCTCTATTGTTGAAAGCTTTATCCAATAAAATGAATATTTATCCAAGTACATATTCTCTCTTTTAATCAAAAAGAGGAATTCCAAACAGAAAGAGATAAGTTTCAAATCAAAAACTTAAAAGTTAAATTTTTAACTAAAAATTGTCAATTTTGAAACAAAAATTGTTTATTTAAATTATCAGTTACAAAAAATAATTCTCATATTAAAGGAACTTGGGTCATGTTTAGCAATATAGAAATTCATACAATTCAAAGAAATTATAGAATTCGAGAAATTCATAGAATTCAAGGGATTCATAGAACTCGAGGAAGTCATAGAATTCAAGGAATTCGAAAAAATTTATAGAATTCAACGAATTCGGGAAATTGAATGAATACGAAGAATTCAGATAATGCAAAGAATTGAGAGAATTCAAGGATCTAATTGAATTTGAGGCATTCGTAGAATTAAAGGAATTAAAAGACATCAATTCAATGATAGAATTCAAAGAATTCATTAAATTCTAGGATTTCGTTAAATTCCAAGAATTCTTAAAATTCAAGGTGTTCATACAGTTCAAGGAATTAATAGAATTTAAAGAATGTATTAATTTTAGAATATTCATAGGATTTAAAAGATTTAAGGAATTTAAAGAATTTCAAACATTCCAGAAATTAGTAATATTAAAGGAATTTCCACGATTTCACAGTTTTTGAGAATGTAAGAAGCTAATGTAATCAAAATAATTTATAGAATTTAAAAATTCATAGAATTCAAGGAATTCATAAAATTTACAAATTTAAGATATTTCAGAAATTGCGAAGATACAAGAAATTCCAGTAATTCATAATATTAAAGAAATTAGGTCATGTACAATATTCAATTAATGTAGGAAATTTGTGATCCTCGAAGATTTCAAGCAACTCAAAGCATTCATCGATTTGTAGAAATTCAAGTTATTTTTAGATTTTTCAAAAATTCTGATAATATCAAGGATTTTAAAGAATTACGAAAATTCCTAGAATTGAAGGAATTTTTAGAATTAAAGAAATTCATATATTTAAAGGAATTAATAGGGATCGAGGAATTCATAGAATTCAAGGAAATGTTGCAATTTAAGGAATGGATAGAATTGAAAAAATTCATAGAATTCAAGGAATTCATAGAATGCAGTGAATTGAGAGAATTAGAAAGGGTTAATTGAATTCAGTGCATTCATAGAATTAAAGGGATTCACAGAATTTAAGGAAATAATAGATTTTAAGGAATTCATAAAAAAGAAGAAATTCATAGAATTCAATCAATTCAGATAATTTAAGGAATTAAACGAATTCGTAAAATTCAAGGAATTCGTAGAATTCCAAGGAACCTTATAATTCAGGGTGTTTATAGAGTTTCAAGAATTCATAGAATTCAAGGCGTTCATGGAATTCAAAGAATTTATAGAATTTAAAGTATTCAAAGAATTCATAGAATTCTAAGAATTCCAGGATTTCATAGAAATCAAGGAGTTCATAGAGGTCAAGAAATTTATAGACTATAAGAAATTCAAATAATTTAAAGAGTTTAAAGAATTCAAGGTATTCATAGAATTCAAGAAATTTATAGAATCCTATGAATTTATATATTTTGATTGGATCGTAGAATTTAAGGCATTCGTGGAATTTAAGGAGTTCATACAATTCAAATTTTTCATAGAATTTGAAGAATTAAGGTCAAATTGAGAAATTTAGTTAATTTAAGGAATCCCTAGTTTTCAAGCTTTTCTTCAAGAATTTTAAGAATGCAGAATATTGCAAGAATTATAAAAAATTTGAGAATTCAGAAATTAACCTTACAAATTTCAGACTACCTTTGGGCAACTTCCGATTGCCGGTAGGGTGCTTTTTCTTAAAAGTACTATAGAAATCGAAACGAGAATTCGTTTTAAAAATTGAAGCATTATTTTGCCAGGTAATTTATCGAGTCTGAAAAGACGTTACGAATTTCTGTTATCCTCTGATGATAATTCAGGTTTCTTTGAAGATAGATCTTGCGCAGACGATTCCTAGTAGCTTTTTCCAACTCTTCCACACTTAGTGGATTACCTGCATAACATATATCTTTAATGTACTCCTAAATGTAGTAATAAACAGGATTTAATTTGAGTGAATAGAAAGACCACTCCAAATCTCCATTTACAATCTCTTGATAACGTGGTTTCATAAAACGTGTGGTATAAGCTTCCTTAAAAGTTAAAACGACGTCAGAAGTCCTGTGAAATGTTGTCGTTGCTGCCGGATAAGGTTTTTCTTTTTTTTATTATAAGGATTATGTGAAAAAAAAAACATGTTGTGCAATGCTTTAGTCACTCAGTTTGAAAGCGCAATAGGAAAACCAACGACATGGTTGTACATTTTAAAACTATATTTTTCCGAAGAAAGATCTTCTAACAATCGCTCCACTGGGAATCAAACCACATAACTTTCAGTGGAGCGATTATTAGCAAATCCTTTTTCAAAAAAATATAACTCAAAAATTTTCAAAAGTGTATTTTCTATCTTGTAAAGGACGACGTTAATTATTTTCTGTTATTTGAGGAGTTAACTTGATCGATAGTTTTGATTTCTATTTCCGCAAATTTTGAGTGACATCTATACTGATCGATAGTATCTACTCTGCTGATAATACAGAAATAAATAAAAATAATAGCTTACTATTGTTGAAAATATACCTATAGATACGCTGTAATATTTGAATATTAGAAGGGCAGCGTACAATGTCTTTTAAATGTTGGTTACAATTTTGATAGTTTTTTCAACCTCAAATGATAACGAAACGCTAGCACTGCGTAGTTTTCAAACATTAACAATTTTCAGGATTTAACAAATAACCTGGGTGATAATAAACGATAGTTTATTATCACCAGCAGGTGTATGTTTATTCATTCCCTCTTATCGTGGACGAGATCCATCTAAAAAACAAAGATGCTCTTCAGTACACAGCTTCTTAAAATCGCAGGTAGTTTCCATTTTGGTGGTAATTTTATTTAATATAATACAATTTTCAAATAAATAAATTTGAAAAATCAATCACAAAAGACATATCAATCAGAAATCTCAAAAAATATTAAACGTAACTTTATTATACGCCATTTTTAAACTATTTTAAATTAATATACGCTAGACGGTGAGACGGGTTGAACTGCTATTCGCCTAATTTTACCGTTTATCGTTTTTGGGCTAGAAAATGTTTAATTTTTCTAATTTCATGTTCTCAATTTATCCGATACAGGATATTGTCTCACTCTTAAAGCTTTTCTCAATTTATTATTTCATCTCAAACACTTAAGCTTTTACCAGGTTTAGTTTTATCAGAACCGGAAATATTTAAAAATTAGAATTATTCGTGTTCAGAATTGTACAATCTTGAAAAGTTTAAACGTATTGTGAATAAAGCTGCCGCAAAGATAAGCTTGATTCAACACAAACCGGTATTGCTTGAATATTTCTTTAAACTGTGAAGATGTGTCATTTTATAATCAAATTTTTGAATCAAAGTTTTCTTGTTGATCTAACTTTATCTCCAACAATCCTTCAAAAATTACTCAATTTTAGGCATGAGAATTATCGACTGGTATTTTCTTTTTTTTTATTATTATTACTAATGGAATTAAAGATATGATATGACATACTTTATATAATATTATACAATTTAGCATGATACAATATGAAATAATATTCTCATTATTATAAAAAAAATTATTTGTTTTAAACAATTAATTTTTGTCACAGGCTTAAGATGGTTACGGCCCAACATGTCGAAGGCATTTTTGGTTAGATTTGGACTTTATTTTTGATTATTTAACACGGGGCTATCTCAAGATATATATCTTCAGTCGCGGACGCATTTTTATAAAGCAATCAAGTGATCTGATGAGAGCAGTGTGTCCCGACATATTGGACAAAGCCAGGGTTTTATCCCATCATTGCCCGACTGGGTTGCAGTTAAGTAAACGATGGGGGGACCTACAGCTTAAGGTGGGTTCCGAACCACCAGAACGACGGTAAAGGTACATAGAAAAATTTGTTATAAGTTAATTCAAATAATTCTAATACGATGGTTGAAACCTCCTGCGATGATGTTGTAGCTATACAATTACGGGCGGCCACGAGCATTGGAGGTGACAACAGTCACCTCTGGATTATTATTATTATTTATTTTGTTATTTATTTTATTTATGTTTTAATTTTGAAATATTGTGTTTTTATTTTTAATAAAAATTGCAATCATTTCGGAAAAATACTAGAAATTATTTCCAGTTTCAATAGTAAAGAGAAGCTAATTCCTTGCGTGTGAAAGATGAAAAATATTGAAATAAGATAATGTTATAGTGTAATGTTTTTAACTCAACCTATACAAATGTTGAAAAAGATTTTTTCACTATCTTAAAATAATAAGATGTCAATCGGTTCAAAATTAATTATTAAAATTCAGGTCTTTGTGTGTTACTTTTAAACAAAGTTCTATTTCTACTCTTTAATTTTTTTTTCATTACACCTTTTTTTTCGTTTTTCATAGAATCTTGCATTTATTTAGTATCAAAATTTGTAAATATTATTTGTCTTTCCCTAGTAAAAGATACTTAATGGCCTCGGAATCATAATGTTTAAAACTTGAACAATTAATGATGAAATCTAAAGGCTTTGTTTAACGAAGAAAAGGCTATTATTTTACTTTTAAATTGCCTATTTGAATAATAAGATACTTCATAAGGTATACAAGCTTCTCTTGATAATCAAGTCTATCTTTATATAAGGCCAACAATTTTCAAAAAGTTTGCTAATCAATTGCAATTTTCTTTGAATAATTGAAAAAATTTACAAACGAAACGAATTTCGAAAATGGAAAAAAATAACTCTGTTGAAAAATATCGAACGAAAACCTTGCAAATTTTGTTGTCTGAACTAGTAGTCACCTTCTTTGGTCAGCCATGTCCTCTAATATAATATGAATCGGACATCCGGACAAGACAATTTTCCAAACAATAAAATTTCTAGAAGACATGCATGATTTCAGTCCTTTTTCATCCATATAAAACAAATTTCCAAAATTTTTGATAATTTTTGGATTATTTAAATTTCCGTTTATTTTTTAAATGTCAAAACTATCTACGAGGTTCTAAATTTATTTAATTAAATTTAAAAATAAAATTTCTGATCTTGCATTATCTGAATCTTGTTAATTTTCCGCATTCTCTAAATCCACCAAATTCCTGAAATATAATTAATTCACAAAATTACTTGAACTTATCTTGAATACTAAGAATTCCTTCAAAAATAAAAATTACTGGAATCTTCTGAAATCCTTGTATTCTGTGGTTCCTTTGAATTCTATGATTGTGGTCAATTATATGATTCTCTTCAGTTCTATGAATTCCTTCACTTGTACGATTTTCCCGACATTCTTAAATTTCTTGAATTCTTTAAATTTCTAGATTTTTTAAATTTCCCAATTTCTTAGAATTTTATAAATTATAATTCTAATTTTTATGTATTAAATTCCTTGAAGTGTATGCCTTTCTTCCATTCTTTCAATTTGTCGAATTTTTAGAATTTCCTGCATTTTTTTTAATTTATTGAGTTCTTTGAACTACTTGCATTCTTCGAATTAAGGAAATGTCTTGAATTTCGTGGATGCCTTAAATTCCTTCAGTATTTCCAATTTCTAAATTTTCTTGAATATTTTGAATTAATTTAGTATTATAAATGACTGTATTCTCTTGAATTCTTGAATTCTTTCAATTCTTTTCAAATCGTATAGATTATTTATAATGATGCAATTCCGAGAGTTTAGAGGAATTCAGATATACCAGGAAATTCGGCGGAATTCAAAATACTCTATGGACAAAGTTTGAAAGAATTTTAAGCAATTCCATAAATGAAAATGAATGTATAGAATATGTTGTTAATAAAAATCAAAGGTCAAATCGAAAAGCAGAGCGGTTTTCTTAGACAGCCTCAGCATAGTAAGGCCAAAAAAACGTCATTATTTCTTTATTCACCAACAAAAACGGAAAATGAATGTTTTATAATTTCAATTATACTGTCCTTTTTTTCAAAAATACTTGGATTCAACCCAAGATAACTAGAATGACTAAGATTTTAACCAAGTTAATTCAAAGACACCAGCGCAGGTATTCAAAATTTATTAAATTTATTATAAACAAATAAGTTAATATAAACGGTTTCCTGGAAATTTGTCGCAATTCGTCACGCAATTCGCAGTTAATCTGAACCAAAATTAATCAAAACACATATCAAGTTTTATATTGAATAAACTAAACTTATTTAATAATATGTGGTAATATAAAGCAATTTGTTACATTCATTTATATCACGTATTTAGGATGTCGTACACCTGTTGTGTTGAAAATTTGACGATCCCGTTAAACAATCATCTTTTTTACAGAAAATCCTTCCGTTAAGATAAAACATGTTCCCTTATGGAATGAAAATTGATCTTCTTGTGTTAACAAATTCTTGGTTAAAAACTCAACTCTCATGTAAAAAATTTGCCTTTTTGGCCAAAAGACCCAATTTTTCGTTAAATCCCTTAAGTTCTTTGCATTCTTGATACAAGCCGGGTTACGTGGGTGGTGGCTGAACCGGACTTGATCTAAAATGATGTTGTGGGTCGATAGGTGTTCGGTATGTGAGACGACGTGTCTCACGATACCGCGTGGAGGGCCGTTCGTACCCTCCTGGGTAGGGGCCACTATCCACTATCCTTGGCCACTGGTTGCGGGTGGAGGGCCGTTCGTACCCTCCGGGGTAGAGGCCACTAACCACTGGGGTCCTCTAGTGTCTGCTGGTGTGGCGAGCCGGTCGTACCCTCCCGGGTAGAGTCTATGAACCACGACGGCTGCTGCTGGAGCTGGTGGCGGTCGAGGGGAATCCTCGGATGGGAAGGCTCCGGTTGTTCGCCCTCAGGAACTCGTCCAGGCGCTGCATGGACTGAGGCTGGCTGCGATGACTCGTGGGTGGCTCCTGGTGGATGTGGGGTGCACCCTTAACCAGGATGAGGTATCTCCAGGCCTGGAGACCGTCCATGAGCAGGTGGTCCGGATGTTGGTGGAGGGCCCGTACACGTACGAGACGTGGGGGCCGCTAGCCACGTGATGGTGGTGGGGCCCACTCACGCGTGTTGCGCAAGAGGTCCCATCCACAGTTTGGTGGTCTGATGACCCCCCCTTTTTTTTAGGGGATGAACCCCGTCGTCAGGATGATGGCCGATGATGGCCTAGGTCGCGTCGGTGCTCTCCGCAAGCGCGTTTGGCCGGAGGAGGCAGGGGTGAGCGCAGAAGCTCGAACTCTTCTAGGATGATGACGTCATCGTCATCACTTTCCTCGAGGTGGGGTCACCGGCACTAGTACGACAGAACGTACTACTGCCTTGGGGGTAGAGTTCGACGAGGAGGTTGAGGAGGACGGCCTGCAGTCTTCTGGAAGACCGGATTGCAGGGCGTCGCGGAGGGAGGCCAAGCGACGGCGGACTCGGGTGTGCTTACCGGGACGGGGACGGGAAGTCTTCGCCTGACCAGGCATAGGTAGAGGAGTGAGGCAGGAGGTAGATAAGGAGAGGAACGTCGGGTTTGAGAAAGAAGGAAAGCTAAAGGCGACCGGAGCTGCAAGAAAGCTTACAGACCTTGTAAAGAAGAAAAGAGAGGGGGACAGGGGCTGCAAGAAAGCTTACCGACCCAGAAAAAGTAGAATGATAGGAAAGCGGTCGAGGCGGGGCTGCAGAGAGCGTACCATCCTCTGAAAAAGAGTATAGAGTGCGGGCGGGGCTGCAGAGAGCTTACCGACCCTGAAAAAGAGAGAGAGGGAGAACAGAGTTTGGCGGAGCTGCGGTGAGCGTACCGAGCGGAATGGAAGTGGGAGTGAGAGAGAGAGAGGAAAAGGAGATGGATGGCGGAAAGCCGGAGGATAATGAGGAGAGAGCTCGAGAGAGCGAGAGAGGAAAACGAGAAATAATTCGGAATACGTATCCGTAAGTTTGAATACGTAAAGCGTACAACGAAACACTAACTATAGTAAATTCCTAAGTTTACATGATTTTTAAATGAAAATAAGACGTAATACATGAAAGAAAATGGAATAACATTTGACATTTAAAATTAAAACACGAAGTTAAAACAAATGGGTACAATTCATATGGTAAAAAAAAATAAAATCAAAGGTTAATTCTAGAGATAAAATGAAAATAAAATTATAATCATATCGGTATGCTTCAAAAGTCAATTTTGGTTATTTTTAATATTAAATTTACAAAAGTTTAAACAAAAATATGAAAATCCACCACAACGGTTTGATGCGAAATTTTTATAGCTTTCTTTTTTTTACTGAAAATCGGATATCTGTTGTTTTCTGAAAATCAATTTGTCACGGACGTTTTTTTGCCCCACTGTGCAGCGTCTCGACTCCCTTAATTTACAAGCAAATAAAATAAATCATTTTTTAATTTCCAGAAGATCAATTCTTCAATTATTTCATGATTCAAGAAGTTTCTTATTTGAAACGAGCAACTTTTCAAAAGCCATCTTTTTTAATTGTGAAGTTGAAAATAATTACATATTATACTTTTGTAAGCATTAGTGTTTCAATTTATAATTGTTAAATGTTTTATTTTGGAATTAATTTTATTCATTTTTTATTTCTTTCGTCTTCTTTTTATCCTGCTTATCATTATCAAATCCAAATAAAAAAACATTAGTAAAAAATAATCACCAAAGTTTCGGGCACTCCAACAGCACTTTTATCAAGGCAAAAAATAAAAATAAATTGAAATTAAAATAAAATTTTAAGCGGACAGGAACAGCAAAGGAACCACGACGCTCTCTTGCTGTCATCTAAGAATTCACACCTCCAATCCATGTCAGCTAAATTAAAATTTAAGACATTTTAATGAGATTAAAATCAAATTTAAAATCCAATTTATCGTCCAATAATCAATTTATTGTGAAAAATTCCTTGAAATAAAAACAAGAATCTAACTATTAAATTTGGAAAACCACCATGAAATGTTCCTATTACAATCTGAAAAGAAAAACTTTTTTACCTAAAAAAGAAAAATACTTTTTTCTTCGCGACAACAATAAAAAAGAGGAAAAAAAATGATAAAATTTCTCATGTATCTTTTTTATTTTTCTCCAAAAGGAAAGGGATTTTTTTTCTTTTTCAGTGTAAAAAAGTATTTTTCAGATTTCAATAGAAAGATTTTATTCTGGTTGTCAAATTTGGTCGTTAAATTACTAATTTTATTTGAAGAAATTCCTCACATCAATTTCTTTTTCTTTTTAAGATACACTCAAGTCCGGATTCTGTGCCATCCGATCTTCAGCCGGCTTCACGGTTGACTGCTTCGTCCTCTCCCCGGAGCATCCCATAATGACCTTGACGCTCGAATTGTCAGGGCTGTATCAAAAGTTATTAACTTCGCGCCTATCTAGGCCCTACTACGCCGCGCAGTAGGGCAAAGGACCCAATGTTCCACCTTTTCGATATGAAGACTATTGGAATCTTTATATTCATCAGAATTATAAGGTACGAAGCTACCTTCTTCCACGCTTCTTTAAAAAGTATTTTCACTAACCTTAGAGTTTTTTTTCCAATAATCGATAAACTATTTTGATTCGGGATGTTCTCCAGTAATTATAGTACATACCTAGAAAACAAAACAAAAATTCTGTTGATTAAAAACGATGAAAATTTAATCTCAAAATTCACACCTAGTCATATTTTTGTGATGTACCTTTCTAAATGAGAATAAAATAAAAATTATTCTTATAATTGACTGTTAATTTCTTTGGACAGTAAAAGTAAGATTTTATCTAACCATTCATTTTTTTAAGAAAACGAGGCATTTAAAATGTACTGATTCATTTTTTAAGATGAAAACTAGTACATGTGACTGCAAATAAATCCTAGCTAAAGCTAATTTATTAAAACGATCTCATTTCAGCGTTTTCTCTAAAACTACAAAAATAACAAGATAATAATTATATTTTGAATCTTTTCTCGATGAAAATTAAAACATTTAGTCGAGAATTTATGAATTTTATTGGCAAATCGTCTTTTTTGTAGAAGATTCATCTCTTTGGTTAAAAATGCAACTATTCTAGTTAAAAATTCGTGATTTCAGTAAAAAGTTCACGATTTGAGTTCAGGATTAAAATATATTGTTCAAAAGTAAAACTATATGCCAAAAATTCATTTTTGTTGTTGTTGCAAAATTAAACTATTCCAGTTAGAGACTTATCATCTCGGATAAAAATTAATTTTGTTGGTTTGAAAATTAACGATTCCACTCAAAGATTTATTTTTAGTTAAAAATTCATAATATTTGTAGAAAATGAAACAAATTTTTTGAAATTTAAACTCCTTTTTGAATAATTAATTTTTTTATGATTCATCTACTTTAGATGTAGATTCATTAGTTCAGTTTTAACCTAATTTTTTTTTTTTTTGAAAATTCAACTTAGTGTTGAAAATTCATGTATTTTGTTTGAAAAATCGTCCGTTTGTAGAACATTCATTTTTTTGGTTGTAGATTTGAGTGTTTCAGTTAATAATTGATAATTTTAGATGGAAATACAAATTTTGTATTGAAAATTTAACTAATTTTGTTAAAGATTTATCATATTAGTTAAAAATTCACTTTTTGTTGAAAAAGATTTAGTAAAGATTAAAGATTTATAATTAAACTTAAGTATTATAACGAAAAATTAATGAAGTTAAAGATTTATAATTTCAGTTTACAATTTATATTTTTGGTTAAAAGTTCATAACATAAGTTGAGAATTATAATAATTTGTGGAAAATTAAACTCTTACGTTAATAATTCATAATGCTATTAGAAACTTAAACAAATTTGTTGAGAAATTTGTAAAAAATTTATCTTTTTGATTAAAGCTTGATTATCGTAGTTAAAAATTAATTTTTTTGGTTCAAAAAAAGAAGTTAATTGAAAAATCATACTTTTGTAGAAAATTCATCTTCTTGATTAAATATTCAACGATTCCAGTTAAATATTAATAATTCAAGTTGAAAATTTATAATTTGAGTTAAAATTCATAATTTTTATTGATAGTTAAACTACATGGTTAAAAGTCAAAAATTTTTTAAAACTCATTTTTGGAATCAAGATTCAAATATTTAAGTTGAATATTTAATAGTTTAATTGAAAATCAATTTTATTGTTCAAAAATTCACTATTACAGTTAAAGATTTAAGCGAGTTTTGTTATTTTCATTGAAAATTAAACCAATGACTTTAAAGTTGAACTCTTGTGTTCAAAACTAATCTTTTCTTTGAAGATGAATCTATTTCAGTTGATGATTCATTAGTTTAGTTGAAAATAAATTTTTTGTTTTGAACAATCAACTGTTCCAGTGAATATTCATAATTTTCGTTTTAAATTCAAATTTTTTTGTGAAAAATTAAGTATTTTAGTTAAAGATTTACCAACTTAGTTTAAAATTTATCGTTTGAATGAAAAAATCTTGTATTATTTTAGTTTAAAATTAAACTACTACGTTTAAATTTAAAATCTTTTGGCAAGATTTCTCTTTTCCATTTTAAAAATTTGTTCCGGTAATCTATTTTCCTCATTTTACATACAAAATTGCAATTATTTAAGACAATTTTTAAAAATTAGTTTCTTCAAATAAGCATCGGCTTGAATAACTATAAACTTTAGGTTTCTATGGATGGCTGTTTTCATTAAAGAGGTAATTTAATTAGTCGAAATATTTCTAAATTTCATAATGGAAAACTAATTGCTTGATCGAAATAAAAATTATTTGGGACTGTATAATAATTACAAAAAAACGATTCAACAAATTGCTAATTTGATAAATAAAAATATTTCTTAAGAAAAATATTTTTTTTTATATATTTTTTAGACGTTTTTTAGAAGTCGCGTCGTTTGCACCATACTGGTTAACGTTGTCTTGTCAAGTAGTAGTGATCCTCTTTTGTCAGCCATGTCCTTTAATATAATATGAGTCAGACATCTCGACAGGAAAATTTTTCAAACAATTGAAAACAATAATAGAAATAATAAATTTTATAAAATGTTGAAAATTTCTCAAATCCTCGAAATCTCTGAAATTTAAAAATTATAAAAATTGATTAACATCCTTTAAATTGAAAAATTACAAAAATTAATCTGCACTTTTAAATAAAAAATGTTAATAATTAATTAACATTTTTGAAATTGAAAAATTACAAAAATCAATGGACATTTGTGAAATTAAAAAATTGCAAAAATCAATGGACATTTTTGAAATTGAAAAATTACAAAAATTAATAAAAAATTTTAATAGTTGATACACGAAAATTTCAATTTTTTAAAAATTTCCTGAATTTCTAGAATGTTAAAAATTTGTAATGCTGCCATAGGCGATGATTTTCAGCGCATTCAGCTAATGCAGATCCATCCGGCTGGCCTGTTTCCAACCCATTAAGTATACTAATACTCTAATGTGTGTTGTATTGTTTGAAAAAAAAGATTTATGAACCAAGGAAATGTTAGAAATGTTAATAATTTTATAGATATATACAATTTATAAAATTTCGATTATGTAAACATTTTTAAAACATTTTTAAATTATTAAACATTTTGTAAATTTTAGATACTTTGGACATTTTAAAAAATTTATCAATTTAAGAAATTATGGTGATTTTGTAAATTTTGGTGATCTTAGAAATTTAGGTAATTATACAATTTTAGTAATTTTATACATTTTCAAAATGTAAGACTTTTCTTTTTTAATAATTTTTAAAATCCTTAAAATTTTAACAAACATGGAACACTAAAAAAATTTTAATAATTTTCTGAATTTGAATAATTGTATGAATTTTGAACATTTTAGAAATTTGAAGAATTTTAGAAATTTCTAACATTTGATGAAATTCATAAAAATAACAAATTTGATGTTTATGAAATTTTAAACATTTTAGAAATTTAAGAAAATCTAAATATTTCATAAAATTCAGAATTTTTGATAATTTTCATAATTTGAGAAGTTTTGAGACGTGTAAAAAATCCTTTGAAGATATTTTGGCAATTTTAGCAATTTTAGTAATTTTATAGATTTTGAAAATTTGGTAACTTTTGTAATCTTTAAAAGTTTGAATATTTGATTAATTTGAAATATTCTTGAAATTTTGATAATTTAAAAAACTTGTATCTTCGTGAAAAATTTACAAATATGTATGTTTTTATAAATTTTAAACGCGGTGAAGATTTGTCGAAATTTTTACCATCTTAAAGTCTTGCAAATTATTAAATATACGAAAAGTTAGAGAATCCGAATATTTACAAAATGTTTGGAAATTTTGGGTGACAGCCTTTTTACTGTGAGAGGGTCGATCAACGGAAAATGCATGTTTGCAGATGTATGATGTTTTATTAGTTGCATATGAAATCATTTATGTATGTGTTCCAAGAATAACGATATGGCTGACCAAAGAAGGACACTACTACTTCGGAAGGCACCGCTTGATTGTATTGCTGCTAATGATTTTTTTATTTGATAAATCACACCATTTCGACTTCAAATTTTTAAAAGTGATTGCCTAAGTACGATCAAACGATATCCAAACGATTATTAAAAGAATTTGTAAAGCAAAATAAAAATTGTTTGTGTAGTGTGAAGTAAGCCTCCCTAGTAAAATACTCGTAGCATGCCTTTCTCACTAAAAACCAAATTCAACAATAAATTATAAAATGTTAAAGAGTGAAATTGATTTGGAGATAGATTGTTATCCTTGCGAATGTATCTTCGACAATTTGTTTATTTGAACTCCTTTTGAAATTTCAGACAGATTTGAAAAGAGGATAATAAAACTTACTTAATAAAAAATATTGTAGATATTTTGAGAATTTATTGAACAAAAAAGAATGAGGATAGCTTTTCGAGATATTAACAAATTTTTCATTTCCTGAAGAGATAGTTTGACCTGATAATAATTAACTTGCACTTGAGATTTGAAACAAGCTATTCTTTTGGTATTAGGACAGCGCACAAGGTATTTTAAATGTCTTTCTCAATTTGTAAAGTTTGTTCTTGCATTAAAGATATCCACACTTTTATCGAAGTAGCCCAACCAAAAATTGGGAATTTTCACAATTCTGAACTTGTTTTGGGTAATCATGGCAATGACTATTCAGATTGTGATTAGTGCCCTATTTAACAGGAAACCCTATTTAACAGAACGCCCAATTTAACAGGAAACACTATTTAACAGAATGTCCTTTTTAAAAGGGTCTTCTATATAGTATAAACAGGACCTCTTATGTGAGAGGACACCTTATTCAAATGAAAACCTTATTTAACAGGAAACCCTATTCAACAGGGCCTTCTATGTAACAAGACGCTCTATTTAACAGGAAACCAAGGATCCCTTATTTGAAAGAATGTGGAAAAACGATCACTTTGTTTAAAACACATTTATATTTTTAAATTAAGATTTTTAAATCATGAAAAAAATCTGTGAAATATCAAGGTAATAGTGATTTTTAATTTCGCAAAATTAATTTTGACAAAATATTTTAAAACATTTTTAAACCATTACAAACATTTCTAAAATTTTATAAAAATTATCTTGAAGATCTCAAGGTAATCTTATTAATGAATCTGATCATTCTAAAAGATATTTGGGAATTTTTGAAGTTCTCAATGTATTACAAATATTTTGAAACTCGAAAAGATTTCCGAAAATGCATTTTAAGAAATCAACATTTTTAAAACTTTCACGAGTTTTAAATGCCTTTAAAGCTGAATTAAAGTTTTTCTAAAATTTCTTAACATCCTGTAAATAAGAAAAACATATTAGAAAGTTTCCAAGTATATTTTCGACGGTTCTAAAAATGTTTAAATTTTTTTAAATGATCTCAAGAAGACTAGAAAATTATGTAATCTCAAGAGCCAACAAACAAATAAAAATAAATTCTTAGTCGAGGCTTTTATTATCCACTAAAAATTATTTTCAACTCAACAAAATTAAAAATGCTAGTCGCACAAAAAAGATGCATTAAGTTGAATAAACATGAGAGTTTAAAAATTGTATATTTTTTTTAAATTAGAAAATTAAAATATTTTTACACATACATTTCAAGAAAATTTATTTTAACGTTAATTACGAATGGTTAAATAGATAAAGCTCGTAAAAAATGTTTGTTCTTTTATGTAGAGAAATTATCTTACAAATATGTTAAATTTTTTTACGTGTTCTGGCCTATTTTAAAGTTTCACAAGGTTACCTTCTTATATTTCAATAAACCTAAAAATCTTACCATTGCAGACTTGTATGTATATGATAATACACCAAAAAATTTTTTGATTTTTGTCAGTGGGGTAATTTTTCACAAGTGAAGTCGTGGATTTTGGATTTTATTTTACGGCATTCGAGAGCTCAAAAGAAGGGAAAACATAGCCGAAAAAAGCTTAAATTCTTCTACAAAGAAATTTGGGAATTTTAATAGTGAATTTGCTTTTTTATAGACCGTTAACATGTATATATTGTAATATTGTTAAACATTTCCATTAAAACATTTTAAATTAAATGCCGTTCAAATAAATTATAAAAAACATATAATTGTATGAAACAATTATGTTGCGGTTTTTCTTCTTCAAATTTTCCACTTTCTGTTAATTTTTTACTTAAATTAAATTCACAATAATGGCAAGGCAACAAAAAGAATTGCTTGAAGAATGTATTGTAGTTTAGAGTTATATTTTCTTGAATAATATTTGATAGAATTTTGCGGGTCTTTTTAAATTCTTTAACCTTTGTCAAATTTTCACTTGGTTTAAAAATTAGTAATTAATGCAATTCAGAAACAAATACTGAATACTTGTAATGGATTAAACAAGAGACCATCAGTAACTACTTTAAGCAAAAATTACATTAAATGTGCTCCATATGGAAAATTTAAATAATATTTCAAATATTTCATTTGTTTCCAAAAAATACATACAAAAAGAAGGGATTCTTTGAAATACGATTCTCTTTGATATCTATTTATTATTTGTTCACTAATGAAAAGGAAAATAAAAGTGGAAATTTTCGAAAAAAATTGTACCTTTTTATCAATTCTCTAAAAAAAGATAGTTATGAACAAAAATAATTTGCTTGAACAATAATTTTTTGTAAACTTAATTATAAAGTAACTCCAAGAGATAAATAGACGCTTAGTTAAAAAATTCAAAAACAACAACAAAAACTAACTTTCCACAATTGAACAAAGAAAATATTATTAACGACAATAATAAATTGCTTCAAAAACTATTTTAGTCGTCCTAATTAATTAGTAACTCACTAAGTAGAAATTTTAAAAAAGTAAGAAATTTCAAAAACAATTTAACTTTATGGAATTAATATAGAAAAATATTGCTACAAACAACAATAAAATGTTTCAAAAATTATTTTCGCAGAATGAAATTCAATATTTACTTACTCCAAGCGCAAAGTCGACAGAATGTGGAATATTGCGAAAAAAATCCGCAATTTCTAGTATTATTCACAGAGGACGTTATTCAGAGTACTAATAAGTTTTATTGTTAATGTAACAAGTTTTTTGAAAAACATCTGCAAAAAAATCATAGTTAGCGCTATAAACACGCAACAGCCATTTATTTAGTTATAAGTATTTTTGGCACCCTATGAACCAGACTTATGGGGGTGAAGTTTGAAAAGTGATATTTTATTTGTATTCCGTAGCTAATTGTGAAGAGAAATTTCAAGTTTCAACTTAATTCAAATGATATCAGCGATTCTGAATGAAATATATAAAAGCCTAAATATCAATTTTTTTTATCTAAAAAATCCTTTAAACATTCTTCAAATCAGTTGATTTAGATTGAAATATTGAAAAATCTTTCATTATTTGTAGTAATTTACTAGAAACTCAAAATCTTGAAAATCTTGAAATAAGGTGAAATCTGTTTGTTTTTTCAATATTCAAAACATTCTGGAAATATTATTTGATAATTTGTGGAATCAAATCTTAAATATATTTCTTACAAAATTAGATTACTTTGACTGTTATTTGAATATTGATTGGAAGTTTGATCTGTGATCCAACATTTATAAATAGTTTTATCTCCGATCTGAATATTTAGGGAATAATGTTAGAATGAAAATTGGTTTAGAAATCAAAAGCATACTACGTAGAATATAAAAGCTTATTCAAAAATGAAGAATAGTAGAGCATAACGAATAAAACCATATTTGGTATATTTTCATAAGTGAAAAATAATTTTCTATAAAATCTGATTTTCAGTGTGACTGGCAATTTATCAAAATTTTTGATAATTTATTAAAATCATAACATTTTTTAGAAACTGAGTAAAACTTTTGGAAATTTAACAAAGTTTTGAAAATTTTCAGTTTTGAAAATATTGAAATTTTAAAAATTAACTATCATTTCGATTTCAAATCAGACAATTTCCAAATTTTTACAAATTTCTTTGAAAATAGTTCAGAAATTCCTTTGTAAACAGTTTGAAAATTAGAAAGGCTGCTACACATAAGATTGTAGAATCTAGGAAATTAAAATTTAAAGAATTAATTTTTTAATTTAATTTGATTTTCAACATTTTTAAATCAGAGAGGGTTCTGCACATGAAATCGAACGGTCTCCTCAATTATAATAAAAATTTCTAAATTTTGGATACTTGAATAAATTTGAGAATTTAAAAATGTTTTCTTGTAAAGATTTTTTATTTTTAAAATATTAGAAACTTTTGGAAATTTATGAACATTTTGAAAATATCAAAATATTTGCAAATTTTTAATACATTCAGTTTATAAAACATTGAAAATTCAAAAACTTATAAAAATTTTGAAAATCGTAGAATATTTTTCGAACTTTGCTAAATTTTCTGAAATTGCCCGAAATTTTAGAAATTTGTCAGGTAAATAAGTTTCCATGTTCTTCAGCATGATTTCTTTAGCATAAAAATACCACAATAAAATTGTATTAATTTTTATTTGTTATTAATGAATCAAGTTCGCAGGGCGACTCGCATCCTTCGCGCGAGAAATTGCCCATTCGCCAGAAAAATCAACATTCCTCGAATCAACCAACCCTACAAGCCAAACAATCTCTGTTCGACAAGTAACTTTTTTTTAATTAACTTGTTACAGTTGCACCATTTTGTGATAAAATTTCAAAAATTTGATTCTATTTATTTTACGCGAATTTAAAAATGTCATCAAATTTGTAGACTTCCATGAAAGAAAGTATCAGCAAAGATTTCGGGGCGCATAATAAGCATTTGATCTCAAAATTAGAAAATTAAAAAACTCAATCTAAAAATTTTTAAATATATTGACGTAATTGATTTCCACGTGACTCGTAGTGAGGTTTTTTTTCAAGATTTGGAAATTTTATTTAATTGGTAGATGTCGTTGGGAAATTTTTTAAGTTTCAATTATTTGGTATTTTCCTATGAAAGTCAGTACAGGACTTTTTCGGGAGTTTCGGTATACAAATTTGAGGTAAATATTCGCGCAGTGTTTTACAAAACATCGAAATATACCAATTAAGTAGATTTTCAAAAAATCAGTCATGGTTCAATCTTTTAATTTTTACAAAAGATTTGTCTTTTAAGATTCGAAAACCCCTTGTTTTTGACTTTCATGAAAATCTACCAATTTAGTTTAATTTTCAAAATTTTAGGGCAAATTTTTTAATTTTTAACATGTATATTGTTTTATTCTTAATAACATAACAAATTCAAGTAGACATGCATTCAGTTTTTTGAAAAAAATTGATTGCCAGGGGTGCTTTGGGTTTCCGCAAATTCTATCATTTTGTATTTATGAAAAATCTGCCAATTTTATACAATTTTCAAAATTTTAAGTTAACTTTCTGTGCTCTATGACTCGATATATCTCCTTTTACTGGACTTTTATGGACATTCGACCAATTTAACGAAATATTTTAAATTCAAGTTCAGTTACAAAATTATGAAATTTTGACGCATATTTGTGCTTAGTGTTTTAAAAAACATGGAAATATATCAATTAAATAGATTTTCCAAAAATGAGTTTTTTTCAATATTTTAATTATTACAAATAATTCGTCTTTTAAGATTCGAAAACCCTTTGTTGTGGACTTTCATGAAAATCTACAAATTTATTCTAAATTTCATAATTTTAGGGCAATTAAATAGACTTGTTTTCAGTTCTGTGAAACAAATTTATTGCAAGGGGTAAGTTGCCCCTGAAGTTAATTTATTCTTAGGTTAAGAATAAACAATAAAATAAATAGGCACGTTTTTTATAATAAATGAAAAAAAAATTTTCACACTAACTTTTAGACTGCTATATCTTCCACGTAATATTTCAATTTTTTATTACAACACATTCAATTAGCCCACGATATTTAAAACCATTTTTTTCAGGTTTTAATGCAAAGATTTTGTATTCTTGTACTAAAGTAACAATATGTTATCACCCCTATAAAAATAGAATATTATAGAATTATAGAATCAACCCTTGCAACTTCTTTCTTAAATCCCAAAAAATGTCAGCCTCAATTTTTACTTTTGCTAATAACAGTGAAATATACAGTGAAATTCATCTGATTTGAGCATTTCTGTATAGAAGAAATGTGAAAAGCATCTCATTCCCCCTCGTGAAAAATAAAAGTTGTATTCCCTCAGTTTGAAAAAATATTTCACATTCATTTTTGTATTGTCAGAAATCATCCGACGTTGATTTGTTCACAAAATTTGTATTCGTTTTTGATATGTAAAATAATGAGTGTTTTTTTCGTGAACTTGAAAGGTGGTTTTCACCGCTCTTAATTATTTCAGGGTAATTGAAAAATTGTTAAAAGGATTCGAGAGATTGAAAATCACAATTTTAAATCCAGTTTAATTTTTTCACCCTATGCAATGGGAACATTCTGCTACACACCTGTGTATTTTTAAAAAACAATTGAAAATTCAATGTTTTTTAATATACTCTGTACTAACGAAAAAAGGCTGACTTGTTGAAAATATTAATTTTCAAATAAAAGTTTAATTTTTAATAAATACAGTCACATTGAAGAAACAAGTTAAACATTAAATGAAGTAGTTCATTTTGCAACAGAAAGAATACATTTTCAACAAAAGACTTTAATTTTTAATCTAGGAGTTCAATTTTTGACCAAAATATATTATTTTTTTTGAACGAAAAAAAGGCATTTTCAATTAAATAAATTCATTTTCAACCAAATCATTAAATTTTGAGTCCAACGAGATGAATCTCAAACACGAAATATATTAGTAGACTATTTAGCATTCAATAATCAAGCTAATGTGCACAATTCATGAAATCATAAATCACAAAATTGATCAAGAAATCAACTAAACTTTATATAATTCTATAATTTTATTCCCAGTTTGAAAGGCTATCAAAACCCTTTTGGCAGGCGCATGTTTCCTACTCTAATTAATGTTCCCAAGTTCAATTTGCAGACAATTGTTTTTTTTGCAAAAGTTTTAATTTAAAAGAATTGTTTTTTAAACACTTTCTATTTAAGCACTATTTTTTAAATGGTGGACTTGTTAAGAAACAAAAATTAAAATTATCTGGAATTGAAGGGTGGTTAATTTAGAGATTTATATTAAATTTTTATAAAATAATTTTTTTGCATATTTTAATGCAGTAGCGCCGGTAGAAGGTTCATCTACCACAAGCGAAAGCCGAAAGCGATTTTGCTCTAAGGCAATTCAACCTCAAGCACAAAAATCTACGGACGGCCCAGTAGATAGACGTGTATGGTATGGGACGATCGAAGTACAAGTGTGGCTAGATAAACGTCGCAAAGTGCGAAGAGCTGTTTATAAAATGAATTATATTCCTCAAGCCGCATATTATAAATATCACACTTTTTTAATCCGTACTATGACAATAGATGACTTGAAATTTGTGACTTTTATAAATGCTGCAGGAGGACTTATAGGAATCAAAGGACCAAGAATATTAGGTAAATGAATGTATGATATGATTCTTGGTATACATGCAGCAAGAGAGTTAGGACAGTATCAAAAAGTTTTTCTTAATGTCATTATATATAATAATCTTCAAATACATTCATTATGTTGGTCCACATCGCATTTGCCTCTTACATTTTTTGCCACCTCCCAGTTTGACAATTTATTAGTATACGTCAGTAAGACGTCTTGTAATGCAGGGTTTCCAGAAAGTTTTAACAGTTTTAATTTTCACACGGAGAGAAGTTAGGTAAAAAGGTCGCGCTAGCGGTGAGAGAGTTTCTACACTTTGGTTTAATGTTGTGACTGCTTTAGATTTGGGACACTAGTTACCCCGAACTTACGGAGATCAGTCGCTTCAAAACGTGAATGCTGTGTTGTCTCAAGTTACGCAAGTGCGAAACTGTGCTACAAGCGCCGCGTGTGCAGAAGGGCACTGCGATTCTCATACTTATATATCCAAAAGTAGCTAATACAAATTTGTTAAATACATCTTTTGATTCTTGAAGATACATAGTTCTAAATTTAATAGAAATTGTAGATTTCAAACTGTTGATCATTAAATGATTAAAAGGGGGCTGCGAGAATTTCAGCAGTCTATAAATTCTGTGGAAAATTTTGAAAGTTATACGGATGGCAATTGAGGGATTGAATCTACAAGAAATAATTTCTGAGATTTCTTTTTCGCAAAGCACCTGTCGCTAATCTCAAATTAAATTTGGAACTCTACTACCGGAATCCATACTTTTGTATTTTGCGAATGTGGCCAGTTTATTCTTCAGATGCAGATGCACGCCGAATCTGTTGTGTCAAATGTACCATTTTTTACGTCTTTTCAGATTTTCAACGAGTTCGATGAGAAAATTTAAACAATTTTTGCCTATTTTGAAACTTCCAGCCGATTCAAAACCTTCAAATATACAATTTTTGCTTGTTTTTTTTCAAAAATATTGATTCAATATCCGGGTATGTTTAGTTTTTAAATATAGGCAAACAAAGTTTGGTGTAAAAGGTTAACCAGTTTCGTCAAAATGGACCGAGGACGCTGACGCGAAAATTTCACTAGTTTCGAAAATGGGTTTGCGCTAGCGATTAAAAGTAGAATTTTTTACAAAAATTAGAATATGTTCGGAGAAAGTTAAATTTGTGTGTGACGATGTGGTGGTATAATCGCGTTAATGTCGGTTAAGGGGTTTAGCTTTCCTCTCATGACTTTGATGGCTATGTTGGCGGTAGAATTGCTACTGACAGGGTATATTACAGATTTCAAAAAGCTTGTTGCTTCCCGAGGATCGTCGGGCGCCCCTGGAGCTACAGCTAGGGACCACAGCATGCAGGACGGTGGCGATAGTGAGCTGCCAGATGGTCAGGCAGATCTCATTAATCAAACAGCTGGCCAGCAAGAACATCTGTGACAAAGGGTAAGCAGTAGAACATCAACTGTGCCTGCTAAGGATCCTTTGGCTAGCGTTAGCTATTTTCAGCCAAGCATCTCGACAGAAATATCGTGGGAGAGCATCAATTGGTGTACCACAATAAAAGAGGAATTGGTGGTTCTCTATTACGAAAGTGCGAAGTTTGAAACCAAAATCGAAATAGGATACAATTTAAAAACAAAATTTACTGCAAAGTATCTTAAGATAAGGAAAGTCGCACTAAGAGATCTTTTCGCTAAGGTGAAGCACACTAGGACTAATCTACACGTTACAGAAGACCGAGTAATGGAGATTAAACAACAGGTTGATTTGGCGTGGAAAAAAGACGGCAATGAACATCAGTTAGAGGAAGCCGCGTCAAACGGTCAAGCCGGCGCAATTGACGTTACTTCCCAACCTATAGATGATCCAACACCACCACATCCTCTAGAGGTGGATGACCTTATACAACCAGAGGCAGAAGCAGAGGTTCAGCAACCAAAAAAGCGACGAAAATGGACATACGATATGAATAGACATGGTATGCGCCTTTATTTTGTGACAGAGAAATGTGGGCAAAGTGTGAGAAGAGAACGTCATAGACTCTTCTTACTTAAATACCCAGAGCTTGCGGCAAAAATAAAGGAGCAGAATCTGGAAGATCAAAAACGCTCAATATCTGTAAACAGACTGTTTTTGGCTGTTAAAAGCTGCTATCGAGATGGAAGTAAAACAGCAGCTTTCTATTGATGAACTTGCTTTGGAAGATGTGGACAACGAAGACTTGATTGATGTTGAAGACATAAGTGTTAAGGATAACGAACATAATGTACCGGATCCAATAGAACTGCATCCAGACATTACTAACGATGATGTGGATAGGGAAACCCCAGAAAAACGAGAGCACCTTGAAAAGAATTTCGGTCATGCTTTATTAGAGTTCAGATGTGTAGAACCAACACTAATGCATTCTCTGTACAAAATGAATATAATAAATGATTTGCGTGCACTAATAGCATATATCGAAAGCAAGGTTTTACCTGCGCATTTGAACGTAGCATAAACTGCATTACAGGTGCAAATTCTTGTATACTGTGCAGCTGTGGTAACCGTTAAAACGTTAGGCCGGAAAACTAGGCCTGAAAATGCAGTTTTTGTCCCAGCAAGGGATCGAGATCCACCATGAAAGATAAGGTTGGATAAAGATGTCAAAAAAGTGAGGTGCAAGCTGGGCCAAATAACTCAATATACAAAAGGAAATAGAACCAGAAGGCCGATAAACCATGTTACTGAAATCATCCACCCTAGGCACATCGAGACATTAACCCAGCAGTATTGAATGAAACTTTGGACTCTCAACGACAAAGACTTAATGTTCTTGCTGCCAGAAAGCGTCGGTGCAAGAAAAGTAGTGCACAAAGGCAACAAAATCAAAACTTTCAGACATATGAAAGAAGGTTCTATCGTGAACTGAGAGTAAAGAAAAATAATCAGCAAGGCGCGAAAGTCGTTCAATTGGAAGATGTGACTAACTACTTGTCGGGTGTTTGGGAAAAAATGAACAGATGCATTTTGAATACTGCGTGGTTCAAACTAGAGGAAGAAAGGGCAAGCAATAACCCTGAAATCCAATTGACAAACATCACAGCTTAAGCTGTTTCAGCGGTCTTAAAAAGGGCAAGTAATTTGAAAGCTCCAGGTGCGGAAATGGTGCACAACTTCTGGTACAATTGCCTGACGAGTGTGCATCTTGCGTTGGCAAGGTGTCTCCAGAAGGTCATTGAACACCCAAATCTAATGCCAGGCTTTATGCTCCAGGGTACTAGGAACATGTTACCAAAAATACCAGACGCTCAAAATCCATCTGACTTTTGACCGATGGCCTGTCTTCCAACAATTTATAAATGTCTTACAGCTATGATTGCAGATAAGTTATATTCTCACTGCCACGAGAATGACATTTTTTAATAAGAGCAAAAAGGATGTTGTAAAAACTCGCGAGGCTGTAAATATCTAGTCCATATAGACGCTGTTGCCATGAATCAATCTCGTAAGCATCAAAGGAACTTACATATGGCATACATTGACTACAAGAAAGCGTTTCCTTCCGTGCCGCATGACTATTTTCTTGAAGTCTTACAACTTTGCAAAATCTGCCCACGCATTATTGACTTTCTAAGCCATTCGATAAGGACCTGGGGTACAAAAATCACGTATTTTGATCATGGATAACCGAGGATAATTAGATCAATACGCTTAACGAAAGGTATATTTCAAGGAGACTCCTGCAGCGCACTATGGTTCTGTTAAGCGTTAAACCCATTGAGCAAAGTACTAAATAGCCTGCCTCATGGGTTCAGAATTTATGATAATGAGGATGCTCATCAAGTGACCTATCTTTTTCACATGGATGACCTGAAGCTGTACAAAAGTTCAGCTCAAAAACTGCAGCAAGTGGTCGATGGCACAAAGCAGTTTTCTAATGATATCCACATAGAGTTCGGACTAGATAAATGTTGAACAGTGCATTTTATCAGATGGGAATTAGGAACCGCAGAGTTAGAGAACGAGTTCGAAAATGTCATCGAGGCAATGTCTGCAAGCGAATCATATTAATTTATGGGTATTCTTGAAACCAAGGGTATTCAACATACGACAGTTAAGACAAGCCTAACCACTGCCTTGACTACGAGACTCAGATCGATTATGAAGAGTTCTCTGAACTCGGCAAACAAAATCAGGGCAATCAATACATATGATATATCTGTCCTCACGTACTCCCTCGGGCTCATCAAATGGTCTAACACTGACCTTGAAAAGTTGAACAGAATTGTTTGCGTAGAAATGACGAAGCGCCGAATGCACCACAGAAATTCAGGGATTGAAAGAGTAGTTCTACCACAACATTTAGGGGTATGGGCGTTTAAGATGTCAAAAAACTGTGTGAGGAACAAGTAATACAGTTGCGAGACTATTTTAACAGGAGAAGAAATGTTGCGTTTTACAGTGCCATCTGACAAGCGGATCTTGACTACACGCCCTTAAATTTGTCCACAGATGGGGCCTTGAATATCAGGGCAGAAACCATAGAGGAGTTAGAAATATAATGCAGGCAGGAAGCCATCCATCGCGAGCACCACAACATGTTAGATCAAGAAGTGAATAGTGAGGCATCTAATATTTGGCTAAGAAAGGGTCTTCTGTATCCATAGACGGAAGGATTCGTCATTGCGATACAGGACAAGGTTGTCAGCGCCAGGAATCATCGAAAACACTTGTTATATCAAGACGTGGTTGACCGGTGCCGATTGTGTGGAGATACGAACGAATCCATCCAGCATATTATTGATAAGTATCATAATATACGGATATCAAATCAAATATCGTACATCACTCGTATGGTAATATGCTATTAACTTCTTAAATCAGAATTACACCTTAAACTAGAAGTTTTTAATTTAATTTTTTTAAATTAAATTAAATAAAAATGCAATCATTTAACCAATTATGCTCCAATTCCAAACATTTATCTTATCCTCATAATTATCAATTGTTAATAAGAAAACAGTGATAAAAAATTCAAATTTTAGCGCCGATTGACGCTGATCCTGTTTGTCCGTTGCTACTTGCTATTGTAACAGTTTTTACTATCTTCAAAGATATCGTTGTGTTTTTCCACTTATTCTCCACACATTGCAAATTTTTATGTTCTTAAAGGTGCTTCAGTTAATCATTACGCTAACTTCTCTGATACTCATCACTATATATAGCAGTGGATATGTTCCATCATTCACACTCGACATTTTGGAAAGCTGTTTGAGAAGATGAAGATTCTTATCGACATGCTCCTTCTCACAATCCCCATTTTTCTGTGTCTTGATGGTGAGTGTTACTATATGTTGGACGGAAAGACGCTTTGATTTGAGTTTCGCCCAACTTTACATATTTTTGTTATCCAACTTCAAAATGTTTAATTTTTCAATTTATTGTTATTGATATTTTTCGTGCGCAGTATTATTTGATTCCTAAAATTTTTTCAAGCAATTATTCAATTTTGAACACTTCTGGAGATTTAATAATGACTAGAGCGAAATGAAAATATTTGAGTATTCAATAACAAATTTCAAACATATTTTGCTTAAAGTTATAAAACTTAAATTGTAATACATGAACTCAAGGATTAAAAAATCTCAATTATCCAGGCTTAGAATTTCTCAGTCTTAAAAGATGTCAACGTATGTTAAACAAAGTTTAGGCAAAGATAAAGTTAAATCAACAAAGATCGGTTTTGTTCAAATATTACTTTTAGCTTTAAGCATGTGTTATACTATTCTTGCCTTCGAATTGAAAATTACGACTGCTGTCAATGATTGCTGTCAATATTTTTTTTCTTAAAAGAAAAGACTTGAGAGAAGTCGCCATCTATCAGCATTATTGCAGATATATTTCAGAAACATGAATATTAGGTTTGAGGGCATGCGATACTTCGAAAATTGTCGATTTTACCAATTTTAGGTTCCCCCGGATTTTTTTCTAGAATAATAAATAATTTGTCTTAAAAATTTTGGAAATGATAGCGAACATGCTAACGGACGTCTCCACACACTTTTTTGTAGGTTAATTAAAAAAAGATTTAATTTAGCAAAATGTGATTAATTTGCATAGCGCTTAGGAAATAGTATCGATTTTCTTGCTTTTAGAATGCTTTTATATTGCTAACAACGTGCGTGTATATTTCGAGGTTATGTGTGTTACAATTCACCCGAGCCTTACTTATAAACTACACAATATTTTTGGCCGTTTATTTCATAAATAATTTTCAGATTATCGGAAAGGCAGAGATGAAAAATGACGTCACCTCAAAATAATGCATATGCATAAAATTTTTATTTAGCACAATAATTTTTTTTGTTATTATCCCTCAAAAAAGAGTCCGGGGACGTCCTTTATGATATTTTATAGCATCTCCGAATTCAGTTTTTAAAAATTTTCATTTTTTTTTAAAGCCAGGGAAACTGTAAGTATTACATGCCCTTAAGATTTAGGTTAATTGTTATAAACAAGTAATATAAAAAATTACTTTTATACGGTGCTCTACCACAAAAAAAACTTTATCCTCATGAAAAATGCCTAAGTATCTCGTATAAGTATTATTAAGAATGGAAATTAACCATTAGTTAACAATTACCACTATTATAAATATTCTAATAAACAAATTCTGTTATTTTATTTTTTTCGAAGATATGTATTTCATAAACCATCTAAATTATAATAAATAGCTGAAAAATGTATGAATGTTAAATAACTGTATTGTTAATAACAATATTATGAACCGAATAAAAAATTTTAGTGTTTTCCATGGGAAGAGATTATTATTTCCGCTAAATTATGTTGCAGTTTTTTAAGTGGTTATCAAGAAATTATGACAAAAGCTCGCTATTGTTATTTTTTTTATCAATGTTTTAAATAAACAGGCATCTGTAGCAGGTTTGATAGGTTTTTTATCACTGAACAAATAAGCTTTATTAATAATTGTTTATAATGAAATCTTTTTATAACCACTGTTAATCACATTTTTCATTTTTTTTTCGTGGCAAAAACATAATTATAATTGATTAAAAATTTGATGTATTTATTTTCAGATTACAAAGAGTTCTTTAATCATTGTTCAAAACGATACCTCATTATAATCACTTTTAAGTACTTTATGTATATTTTGCTAGAAAAAAAGTAATTATAATTGATTAAAAATCAATTATTCTAAAAATTATTTATTAGTGATTATTTAAAAAAACTTAATAAATGAAGAAATTATATAAATTGGTTGTGTCTAAAAGTTCAATGAGTAAATTTGCAAAATAGTTCAAGAGGTTGGAATCATGTAATTAAAAAATAAATTGTTACTTAATAATTGGATAAAAACATTATTGAGTTTAACATTATTGAGTTTATTAATTGAATAACGCACTTAATTTCTGACTTCAAAATTGTTCTCTTTCTTTTCGAAGTGAACACACATTCGCAAGAACACTCAGATTAAGAATTGTTTGTACAAGATAAGCGTCATAGATTTTCAAGCTTGGTAAAGCGATATTGAGTTACTTTATTTTAATGAAATATTGTTATAAATAATTATTAAAAAACGTACTGTTTTCTGATTAAATATTTCATTACATCAAAAGATGTATTATGCATGCCTAATGAATTATATACACTTATTAGAGACAAAGTTTTCGAAATTCGACCGTATTTCCACTTAATGGTACGCTCACGTGCCTCTGTGTAGGAAGAGTGCACTTTCCAAGGTCATATCTCGGGACCTATTAGGGCCAGGGCATTTTTTTTTAACTTACGCCAAACCGACTTCACTCTCATTCAATATAAAATCATTTCATCCTGGGATGCACAGGAAACGAGCAATGTTAAAAAAAAAAAAAAACAAATTCTGTGTTTTTAGTCAAAAATGCACAAAAAAAATCAGTTTTTGAAACCTTGCAATTCCCAAAGTAATAGGTCTAAAATATTTTTTTTAGACCTGCGCAGATTTTCGTAGACCCATTTTTATCATCTGACATCATTTGCACAATCTAAAGAGGACACGATTTATTTTGATGAAACTAAACTTTACTTTTTTGCCTGTAAAAATAGGCAAAAATGGACAATTTTAAAGCGTCATAACTTAGGTAGGACATTGATCTTTTTTTGTACTTGCAGACAATTGAGTCAACTTTCACTCACCTATGAAGCACTTTCCCGTGTAGTAATTAGGTGCGAAGGCACACAGGGTTTTTTGAAACGTAGTGATTTTTCGATGAAAAATAAAAAAAAAATGCGGATTTTCTATGTGTCATAATTAAAGACCTTCTGAAGGTAGCGGATTATTTTTTTTACAAAATTTTCTCTTTGTTTTGTCCTCTTTCGCTTTTATGTTCGACATTTTGCTCTAAATTTTCATGTGAATTATCTGTCAAAAGGAACACGTTAATGAGAGTATCTAAATAAAAACTTTGGAAGTAGAATTTTCTCAGGAATTTCACTTATTATTTCGACGTAATACCTGGACAATTTCAGGTACAAACAAAAAATAAAATGGCAAAATTGATTTACCTAAAAAGGATTGACAATAAAGAAATGAAATCTTTGGAAAAATGATGCAACGTACGGAAATAGATAAATAAAAAAAAGATGCATTCATAACATTTTAATTGAAAAACTTGTTCGCCTACATTTTGTCTATATCTATATTTTTTCGAGCCACTTTACGCTAGGATGCGTATTTTCAGTTTAAATCTTTTAAAAAACACTGAAAATAGAGAAATTAAATTTACGGGAAAATAAAACATATTGCAGTAAAATGTTTGATAATAAAATGGCTTTTTTATATGGTGCGCAGATAAAAAAATTTAATTAAGATAATAAAAAGAAGAATGTTTCGATACAAATACATTATGAATTGTAATAATATAAATTCATTCAAATGATCGATTTTTCATGGTAGCTGACAATAACAATTCGTGCAAAATAACGAGCGATTATTAAATCATTCATAAAAAATAACATTTTTACATTATTTTCCAATATCTGAATGAGCAGTGCCAGCCCGAGGTGCAAAAATAAATATAATATATATTTGATATACATAGTATTGAATAAAGTGTAGAAAAGTTGAAGTTTTAGACAAAATCAATTTTGAAGTACGAGATGCGTTATGAGAATGTCTTCGTTAAAGCCGAAGGAGTTTTAACCAAAGAGAATTTACAATTATCAAATTACAGTTGCCGATGTGTTAAATTTTATTTTAAAAGGCCTGTGGACAAATAAGGAACATTGGAAGTAGGTTAGGTTTGTCGGATAGGAGAGAATAAGTCATGAGAGGCTTTGAGAGGAGAGAGAGGTAGGTGTAGAGATAATAGGAGAAGTGATGGGGTGGGTGCGGACAAATTTTTTTTGTCCAATCTGTCTTGAAAACGCGCCATTGTGTGCACGTTAACTGGGCGTAACATGGCTTTTTCCAGTCCATGCGGCGTTCGCACATGCGCTCTTTATCGCCGGGCAGACATGAGAATTTACGCCCGCATTATAAAACTTTGCACCCTGTACATGAAACTTTAAACCCGGTAGATAAAATTATTTTATCTTTAAAAAAATTACATTGCTGTGCCCCACATTATCGCTTCTGCTAACTAAGCTAGTTCGTTCACTTATAATTTAAAATTGTCAAAAACATCAAAGATCCTTAATCGAGTTTACATGCTTGTTTTCATTGCTACATTATGTAATTTTTTTTATAGGTGAATGTCTACTTTGACAAAGTTTCACAAATCTTATTGGTAGATCATTCCTTGCTTCAAATACATTTAATTAAAAATAATTTGTTTTTAAAAGCAATCTTTTCTAATCTTTTGGCAAATTAAAATTGTTTTATCTTCAGAGCTTCTGTTTGGAGTTTTTATTCAGCAAATTTAGAGATGGATATCTAGTCATTTTATTATCGCAAATCTTTGCCTTTTTTACAGAATTAAATGCATCGCAGCCAGGAGAAGGATCATCTACGGGAGACCGTCGCGTGTTAGGGCGACCGCGAGGAAGTCGGATCAATCAAGATAAATTTCGAATCCCAGATCCTAACGACGGCCCACCAGATAAAACTGTCCATTATGGAGATATAGCGATTCAAATTTGGATAGATAATCGCTCAAGAGTGCGGAAAGCTATCTTTAGGGATAATTATATTCCCCAAGCTGCATATTATGCATTTCACAACTTTTTAATCCGAGCTATAATTCTAGATGGTGTAAGATTAGTGTTATATGTTGGCCAGAACTCAGCACTTATAGGTGTCAGAGGACAGAGAAGAACAGGTAAAAAAATGTGGTCAAATAGATGCTGCTATGTGACCTTTCCTTAACAAATGGGATTAACAAAAGTACAGTTTCGCAGATATCAAAAATATTTTTTAAAATTATTTTACTTCGGGATAATAAATTATAGAAATTTTTAGTTTTAACAATTTTATAGTATGTAAAGTTTCAAATTTGGGAAATCTCATATTTTATTATTTTTATTGTTGGTAGTTTAACATTTTCCGCACTAAAAATTATGAAATTTTAAATCAAGAAGACACAATTCCAGACAAAACAGTTTTGATAAAAAAAGATTTCAGTTGACTTATCCGCAAAAAAATATGAATTTTAAGCAAGAAGGTTAATATTATACAAAAGGAGTTGAATTTGTAACCCTAAAATACCATTTTTGAACAAAAACTTAAAATTTGAAACCAAAAAGTATGCCTTTTTAATAAAATTGTTAAGTTTTTAACGAAATTATAAAATTTATAATATCTCAATTTAATAGTTATTCAAAATGATTTAAACTCAACGGTAAATGTAAATCAATTTTTCATTTGTTTAACCTCACTTTTTTGTTTTGTCACATTTCAATTAAAATGATTGCTTATATTTAATTAATTTTAAATAATTTTTTTCTTAATAAAAAAAATCGGAAAAGGCAGTAATAGAAACCTTGTATGCTCAATCTATAATTTAGTTTGAATTTTTTATTTTAATAAGCGTCCTAATGTGGAAAACCTGAGTGTTTTGGAAATATTTACAACAAATAAAGGGTCTTTAACAACTTGGAAGAAAATATTGGTGCGAATACGAACCAATATTTTCTTGATCCAAGAAATTTTGTCTTGTCCCAAGTAAATTTTGTATCCGTATGCGTATCAATATATTCCTGATTCAATGCTAATTTCTCACGTCTTTGAATCGCTATGCTTAGTACTTATATGAACAATAATATTTTTTTAATTTTTGCAAATTTACAACAAATTTCTCCTTAATATTATCTCTTTAGATGTAAATTTTATTTATTATTTGCCTGCAAATTTAACACTTTTCTTAAAAAGACATCCTTTTTGGTTGCAAATTCAGCTGTTTTATTAAAGATTCATCTTTTTGGGTTGGAAATTCGACTCCTTTCGTAGAACTTTAACCATTTGTTTAAAATTCATATTATGTTTCTGATAAGTCAACTAAATGTTTTTGATTTGAATCTTCATCTTTTCTAATTAAACTATTCTCTAGAAAATGTACTTTTTATTTAAAATTCGTATTTTTGGGTTGAAAAGTCAATTAAAATGTTTTTGGAAAAAAATTCGACGGTTTTTTGGTTTTAAAAATTTGAATTTTTAATTTAAAAATGCACCCGTATCAGTAGAATTTTCATTTTTCTTAGAAAATTTTTTTTGTAATTCAAAATTCATCTGTTTTAGTAGATATTCAATCATTCTTGGATGAAAGTGCAATTATTTTTCAGTTAATTTAATAATTTTTTTAAAATTCATCCTTATTGACTGCAAAAATTCGTCTTCTTGGATTAAAAATTCAATTTTTTTCGTAGAAACTTATTTTTTGTTGAAAATTCATATTAATTAAAAAATCTTGTTTCCTGTTGAAGATTTACTTTTCAAATTGAAAATCAATCATTTTTAATTCAACATTTCACTAATTGGGTAAAGTTTTAACTGCATTCTAAATTAATTTTGTTGATTGAAAGCGGATGTCTTTGACTGAAAATTGAACTGTTTAGAGGAGATGCCGTTTTTGGTTTATAATTAATTTTTTACCTGAAAACTTAACTTTTCTATTTTTTTCAAATTGATCTTTTTTTGCGAGAAATCTCCTTTTTTTGGTGAGGGAAAAATTTTTTTTGCTTCAATTTAATTTTTGATGTGCGAAAATGGATCAGTTTCAAAGAAAATTCATTTGTTGATAAAAGGACATATTATTGTTTAAAAATTCAATTTTTACAGGGAAAATTCGTCTTTTGGTTTGAAGGTTTAATAATTTAGATACAATTATATTTTTTTCTTGAAGAAAAAATCTTAAGTAGTTTGAAATTCGTTTTTTGGTCTTCAAATTATGTTGTGGTGTAAAATTCATCCTTTTTGATTGAAATAGTAACCATGAAATTTCTGGAAAGTAAAAATTACGTGTCCGTTACGTAATTTAAGTACGTCACCTTGTATCGTTTGTTCTTATTTTTAAATGATTCTGCATTTGAAATTTAATTTAAAGATTTTAACCTTCATTTTTAAGGTAGATTCTTAATGTATATTAAATTTACAAATTTTCAATTTTTTTCAAGGTCAACAATTCACGCTGGAACCTACTGAATCGGTATGGTATATAAATTATGATGCCACTCACTTTAAATTAGTGGTTATGAACTCAGCCCCGATTGAAATTAGCCGCATGCCTCAAAATGTACATGTTGATGGGGAACATTCAATGAAATTTGTTAGTGTTGCTGGCATACGATTTAAGGTATTCAGCGAAGCGCCTAATGGAAAAATTATGGGAGCTGAGCTTGCCTCTTCATAATTTGATGAGCATTATTCTATTGGGAATGGTTAAACTGAAATGCGCCACCTGGTGACAAAAATCTAAACTAGAAAGAATAGGTATAATTTTGAATATGCATTTTAATTCCTACATAAAAGTGCTTCAACAGTTTTCATTTTAGTTTATTCGATGATAAATATAAGCCTTTATCATAAACAAAAGCCTCTCAATTGTATTGACATATTATACAGGGAAAAAACACATTTATTGACACACATATTAAAAAAAAATTATTGTACTATATATTGTGATTTTCAAAAGATTATCAACTTGAATGCACTTACCAAAAAAATTTAATTCAAGATAAATTTTTATTGCTTTATATACGAAAAATTTACTATTTAGAAAATTGATATAAAAGCTAGGTTAGAATTCGTATTTATATTCCAATGATCTATAATTCGTATTTTTTGCGTAATCTGGATAAAACTTGTCGCTACATATGTACCTTAATTAAAGTTTATTTAAGCTTAAAATTCATCGCAACTTATAAGAAAACCTAAAATAATTATTTATTCATTTTTTTAAGATTTAACAAAAATGTGGTTTTCACTGTATAAGATAGAAATTGAATCTAAATATATTTTTTAATGATCATCTATTTTCAATGTTCAATAAATGTTTATAATTCACGAAATAATCGTAAAACACTTTTATGCAAAAATCAAAATAAACCTTTAAAATTGTAACTACTCTTTCTAGTTTCAGTTTTCAGTACCAGGTGGCACAATCGTAGGCCATATTCTTAATAAACAAGATAAACGACTAAAACATGAAAATTATATAATGTTTCCGTCATGAATATTCCCGAATAAATACATGATAAACTAAAAATCACTTTCGTAATGATTTTTCTGCCCTTCTCTGATGAATTCCTCTTTGTTCCTGATTTGCAAGAAACTTAAGTTATGTATTTTTTCTTTTAAATGCGAAAGGTCATATAGGACCCTACTCAAAACTTGAACTATTTTACATTAGAAAATAATTTTTCATAATTGAACATCTGCAAATTTTACTATTGACATTTTGACATATTATTTATCGTGTCTAGATCAAAGTTCAATTAATACATTTTTTATTATCCATATATTTTAGTTCAAAGTTCAACTATATGGTTAAAACTTAAACTTTGTTGAAATATTTTTTTTATTGAATGAAGATTTAATTATTTTGTGAAAAATTGGATTAAACGATCGGAAGATTGATTATCTAATTAGTTTCATTACATACTGATTACGAGTAAAAATATCGTACATCACTCATCGGGTAATACGCCATGAAATTTCTAAATTTCAGATCCTTGTAACTTAAATACTTCAAAGTAAAACTATTTTCTAACTGGTTAATTTCATAAGTTCTAAATTAATTCTTTTATATAAAATTGAAGTAAATACAATGAAATACATATGTAAGAATTGAAACATGTCCATTGTAATTGCAAATATATTTCTGAAGGGTAGGGGAGGTTCTTATTTGTGACTTCATACCAGGGGGATTGAATCTTTCTGTAATGTTTAACGACGAAGAATGGGAGTGATATTTTTTTTAATGTCGTGATTTATTTTTTAACGGCTTGTTACAACTAATTTATTATTGTAAAACCTATCAAATTTTACGGGATGTGAAACATATCAATTATATTGTTCAAATTAACTTATATTTTTTCATAATTGCAAACACTCATAGTCAAAATGTTTTATTTTCTTTTTGACACCCAAGCAAATTTTGTTTACTAATTTATTTTTTTCAAAATTGTCCGAAAAACATTTTTTTCCTAACTTAATATAACTATTCACTTTTAAAAGAAAATTTAATTTGTCTAACCGGAATTTTTTTCTCTTGAATCAAGGAGATATAAAACTGTTTTCTCAGTGATGAAAATATGTCTATACTGATTGATTGTAACTATCGCTAATGGGAATACAGATTCCGGCAAAATTATTTTTTCATTGTGAAGATAAAAATCCCGGGTTTTTAAACGCGTGAAAATCATGATACTCGTATATATTTCTTTTTTACTTGTTAATGATAACATAGCAACTGTTGTATATATAGTCTGTCAAGTTAAAGCGTGGGTGGCTTTACTCGCAGTCGGTAAGGTGTATCGACATGATTTTGGTGTCAAAATATTAAGAAGAGCTCCCTCTT
>NC_046659.1:138518083-138527410 GCF_010883055.1 Belonocnema kinseyi | reverse complement strand
AGAGGGAGCTCTTCTTAATATTTTGACACCAAAATCATGTCGATACACCTTACCGACTGCGAGTAAAGCCACCCACGCTTTAACTTGACAGACTGTAGAAGCAAAATATTGACATATTTCTTAGATTTGAGCTAAGAAAATTTCATGCTCGACGACTATATTTTTCATTGAAAAGAGTGTACTTAAGTGATTCTGAAAAACATATTTTTCACATTAACAGTTGCATTTTTGTTCAAGAAAAATTAAAATTGTAATGAAGCGGGTGAATTTTTAAATCAAAAACACAAATTGACTTTTTAGCACAAATATACGAATTTTATTCAAAAAGTTATCTTTCTAGAAAATAGTTAAATTTCAACTCCGAACAGATCGATCACTTTTTCAATTCAAAAATAAAAATAATGTAAATTTGTTTTAAACAGAAAATGTAAATAATTTGGAGACGTGATTAATATAATTACTCACTCGTTATTTACATGTCCGCCATGTTCCTATATTCCTGATCTTCCCCTTCTACCACATAAGCATCAACACAGACGCCATCTAGGGGAGATTAAAATCACTAAAAATCGTTCACATTTTAGCTTTAAGACTGTACCTAGTGTGTGCACAATAGTTGTAGCTTATCTCATCCCCACCTTTTGAAACGAGCGCCCGCTCAGTCCTGTTCGGATCAGTTTGAACCAGCCTTTTTCAGAGACACTTCAGTTGGAAGGTTACTTTTGTTTTTATCTTTATAGGCTGATTTCGATTTTACGGAATGTTATTTCGCTCTCCTAAAAAAATTCTTGTTCGTTCGTTATCTAATTATGTATACTGCAAGGCTTCAAATATTGTTCCAGGAATAAAATAAAAAAATTTGAATGAACATCCTTCACTTCACTTAGCTATGTTTGCAATTTATTATATTATGCCACTATCTATTATATCACAGTAGTGTTTTGTACCTCAAACAATTTTGTCAACTTTAATGCTTTAATAAATTATTTGTGTTGGCTGATTTTGTTTCTAATGTCAGATTTTTATTAAATAAGGTTAGTAGGACTATTTATTCCATTTTTTTAAAGAAAAATTTAACTTAAATATTTTTTACTTACAATATATCTAAAAGTAATAAATCCCTTAAATTTTCGAGCTTTGTAATTTGAACAGAAGTCACAAGTTAAACAATTATTTAAATTAAACATTTCACTATTAAGATTTAAATTAATTAAAGGAAAATGTTCTGACGGAACATTTGTAAATCCACCTATTCATATATCGGCAGTGCTTATAAAAAAACCTGCAAAATAAAGCTACAAAGGAAAACCTTTTTCAAAGACGCCTTGATAAATAAATTTTTATTAGGTCGCTTGGAAAAAAAATAGTTTTAAAACACCGTGAACAAGAACAGATGTCAGTCAAATGCTACGAAAAAAAGTATATTTCGGTAAATGCTAAGAAAAAGCCTTATTCCTATAAGCTCCGTGAAAAAAACCTTACTTATGAAAAAACAGTAAAAAAACCTTATTTTTAAAAGAGCCGTGAAAAAATACCGTATTCGTTAAAACTTTTGATTAAACTGTTTTATTAAAAAAAAAAAAAACTATAATAATCAATTTGCCTTGAAAAAAGTATTATTGTTGGCCAAGATTAGAAAATGTTCATAAAGTGGGCCAAATTCGATTATTTACGGGTATTTGAGGTCGCTGATTATGAATCCGATGTCAAAAATTCCGAAGACAAAATAGCGAATCCAATATGGCGGACGAGTATGCCTAATAAACTTTCGATTCTTTTCGAAATTTGTATAACTGGCTTGTCAAGGCTGCTGATTACGAATCCGACGTAAAAGAATTTTTAAAAAAATGGCTAGCGAGTATGCTATATAACCGTTCGATTCTTTTCAAAATTGGTATAACGGGGTTTTGAAGGTCGCTGATTGCGGATCTGAATACAGAAATGATAAATATTCAAATTCAAGATGGTGGATTCTAGATGTTCAAGATGTTGAAAAAAAATTTCCCCTGCTTAATATTCCTTGGATTTTATACACAGGGTGCAACAATGAAAGAAGTTAAATTGTTAATTTAATTCTTATAAACAAATTTTACTAAGAAATGGCCGAAATCATGGATTATTCGCTCGCAACGTATGAATGTGCGTTAAAATTGCTTGCCCTCATTGTAAAAATGATACTTGATTCTGATATTTTTTCACTTCATATTTTTAAATATTTTTTTAAACAAATTAACTCACAATTATACTTTGCGAGCGAACAATCCGTGATTTCGGCTATTTGTAATATAATTCGTTTAAAGCAATTGACATAACCATCAAACAATTTTTTTTTAATTCATGGACCCCTGTGCATCAAATTAAAGCGGTATTAACCATGAAACAAATTTTTGATATGAAGATAAAAAATTAAACCGTCAAAATCGACATTTTGAATGAACATAAAAGTTTAAATAAAAAAAATTCAAAAAGCGGCTTGCATAATTCTGTTCACAATTGAAAGCTGAATTTTTCAAAGTAAAAAATTCAAAATCACTAATGAATTGCGCCCTATAATTTATTTTGAGCCCCGCTTTTTCATTTCACCCCACCAGGTCACATTTGGAGATTATTTCGCTTTCAGATAGTATAATTAAAGACATTTCTAATGTCGTGAAGTTTCCAGTATGTGTTGATCCATAGTTAGCTGGTACAACAATTTCATTCGTTTCAGTGACTATTTACTTGGTCCTAGCAACTGAGTAAATGGTCGTCCCAACTAACAAAATGGCAGCAGCATATCTTAAAAACTGAATAGTTGGCCTAACTAACCATTTATTTCAGGGTATAAGTATATTATATTCTTCGTATTGAAATCATGCTGCATGTTAAATCGCAGCATTGAAATATTTCTAATTTACATATTCTATGTTACAAATTTTTTATTTCTACAACTTAAATATTAGGGTTTTCGAATCTTCAAAAAACATTAAATTTAAAGTAAGTGATTGCTAAGAGTCATACTCTTCAATATAGTAAACTCTTAATCAATACTAAATTATATTTCTCAAACTTTCAATAATTTAATTTAAAAATCTACATTTCAAGATTGATCCTTAATATTCATTAGTTGACAAATTTTTTTTCAGCTCAGAAATATACACTAGAACCTACTCCATTGAAATGGTACATTAATTATAATGCCACAACTTTTTAAGGTAGCGGTTAGGAACTCAATTCCGATTAGAATTAGCCTCATACCTGAAAATTTAAATGTTGTTCAAGAACATTAATTCATTTTGGTTAATGCAGCTGGCATACGATATAAATTATTTAGCGGAGCGTCACTTGGAAAAATTACGGGAGTCGAGCTTCTCTCTTCAAGAATGGATTTAGATTATTCTGTGCTCAATATAAACAGCAAATTCATAAAAAATTTGTAACGTTTCCGTTATGCATTTCCCTGAATAAATACGTGATGAAACAAAAATTATTGACATAATAATGTTTTTGCTATTAAAAAGAAATCTTCTTTTTCCTGGTTTGCAAACACCTTTCGCTTTTTACTATTTTTTCGCTAAAAGCGCACTGAAAAATAGGACGCTATAAAAAATCGACCTAAGACAAAAAAGTCCTTAAACTAAAAACAAGAATCTAGCGACCAAATTTGGACAACCACTATAAAATATTCCTATTGCAATCTGAAATGAAAACAGAAACGAAAATATTTTTCTCCTAAAAGGGAAAAGAAAAAAAATCCCTTTCCTACTGGAAAAAAATATTTTTTTTTTGTTAATAAATTAAGTTTTTTGTTGTTGTTTATTAAGATTTCAATAGGAACATTTTATGGTGCTTGTCCAAAGGGTCTGATCGAGAGGGTAAGGGAGGTATATAAGGAGACGAAAGATAGGGTGAGAGGAGGGGAGGGAATCTCTGAGGAATTCTCGATGAACAGGGGGTTGAGGCAAGGGTGCCCGCTTAGCCCAACGCTTTTGGGAATTATGATCGCGGATGTGGAAAGTAAGCTAGCGGCCGGAGTGGTAGGAGAAGTGAGGTTAGGAGGAGTCAGGATATGGACACTCGCATATGCAGAAGACATAGTGCTGCTGGCAAAGAGCGAAGAGGCTTTAAAGGAGATGATAAAGAGGTTGAGACGTTACTTGGACAAGAATAGGTTAAAGTTCAATGCGGACAAGTTGAATGTTATGGTGTTAAGGAAAGGAGGTAGAAGAGATGGGGGAGGGGAGGGGAAGTGGAAGGGAAAAGCGGTACAGGAGTGAAAGAGTTTGTGTACCTGGGCTTCCCGTTTCGAAGAAATGGGGGAGTGGATGGCTATATAAAAGAGAGAGAGTGAGAAGGGCAAATGTGGAGATGAGGTAGGTGTGGGGGATGGCGAAGAGATTGTTCGAGATGATTTTGAAAGAAGAACGAAATTGTTTGTCTCGCTAGTAATGAGTGTCTTATTTTACGGAGTGGTGGTGTGGGGTTGGAAGGGAAGTGAGGAGGTGAATATCATACAGGAGAGGTTTGTAAAGTGGATACTGGGGTTGGCAAGGAATACGCCGAACTATATTGTCAGGAGGGAGACAGCAAGAACGAGTTTAGGGATTATAAGAGGGAGTCGAGCGTATAAATATGAAGAGAAATTTTTGGAAGAGAGGGGAAGAGAGGGCAGAAGAAGAGGAGAGAATAAGAGAGTCAAGGTATAACGGAAACTATGTGTGTAGGCACTTATAGCGAGAATGAGGTGCGGGTGCATGGAGAAGTATAATAGGTTCTGGCTTTCTAGAGAGAAGAGAATGTGTGAATTGTGCGGGAAGGGAGATACAGAATTGGAGCATTGGTTGGCGAAACGTGAAGAGGTGGAAAGGAGGGGGATAAGCATGGAGGTATTGTTGCATGAAAAGGGTGACAAAAGGGCAGTAGCATGGATGAAGGGGTGTTGGGTAGGATAGAAAAGAAGAGAAGGAAGGAGAAAGAGGAATGGAGAAGGAGAGATTGTAAAAAGGAGAGGAAGTAGATGGCATAGCGAAATGCGTGCGAGGTAAGGCGAGGCGCAGCGAGGAAGGTGAGGCTATAGGAAAGAGCGGATTAATTATAAGGTGTGGATGGATGGTACTTTGTAAGACGTAGTTATATGAAAATTCTGTAAAAAATGGAAGTGTAAGCAAGCCAATTCTTTAAGGCCAGCATGCCGAAAAATAAACCTTTTTTCTATTTTAATTTGATTTTAATCTTATTAATTTTTTAATATCTTAAATCGACCTATTTTCTAATAAGAAATAATTCTTTCAGGGCAAAAATAAATATAAAAATAAAATAAGGTTTTAGCCGGTAGGAACTACGCATAGCAACTACGCAGTCCCAGTCAGCGAAATTGAAATTGCAGAAATTTAAATGAGGGTGGAATCAAATTTCAAATCCTCTTTAACGTCCAATAATCGAGTTAATGTGAAGAATTTATGAAAATAAAACCAAGAATCTAAGAACCAAATTTGCACAACTGCCACGAAATTGACCTATTTTACAATAAGAAATAATTCTTTCTAATTGAAAAGTCCACTATTATATTTCTGTTTTAAAATTAATTGATTTTAGTCAAAAATTATAGTATTTGTTTGATGGTTCGAATTTTTTGTTATAAAATCACTTTTCCAGTAAAAAATTTATTTTTTCAACTGAAAATTTAACTAAATTTACTTTTTGGCTGAAAATTTATCGCGCCTAGATCAAACTTTCATTAATAGTATTTTCATTATTCATGTATTTCATTTATAATTTTAACCATACAGTTGAAAATAAAAAAAACCTTTGTTAAACATTCTTTTTATTGGATAAAGATATAATCGTTTTGTTAAGAATTTGATTAAAAGATTAGAAAATCGATTTTCCTAACTAGAAATTAATTTTTAGCAGAATATTAAACTACTTGGAGAAAGATTTAAATTCTATGCTACAAATTTAAATTAAAGATCCATCTCTTTGGTTGCAATTTCGTCTTTAGCTAAAAATGAACTGTTTTTGTGTAAAACTGAAATCTGCTTCATTTGAATTATTAACTATCAAATTTCTTGTTGAAAATTTAGCTATTTTGGTTAAACTGTACTGCTTTTCAATTAAAATCTAATTATTTCCAAATCTAATCGGGTTGAAAACTCAACTTTTTCGTTGAGAATTTATCTCCTTTTCTAGTCAATAAATCTTTTTCAGTTGAAGCTTTAACTATTTTGTTAAAAATATAGTCTATTGTATTTATTTATTGTGTTGATTTATTCTCAACCTTAAATTTCATCCACAGAAAAACAAATAGCTTTCGTGACAACTCAATTTTTTTATACCTTTAATTTAATAGATTTAGATTTTTTTCCACAAGCTAGATTAAAGCTCATTATTGCCTGAAAATCAACCACTTAGCCTATTCTTTCGGGTTAAACAAGACCATGTTTCTAAAACTAAATCTGTTTTTGTAGGATTTTATTTCTCCCATTTTTAAGACTGCGTGGATTTTTTGTTTTAAAAACAAAATTTTAATTGGTACTTATGGACTTGATTGATGTGTAAACATGTGTAGTAGTTATAAATCGGCACGAAACAGGCGACCCGAAGCCGGCACTAAACAAGTTGTCCTGGGTCGGCGCCAAACAGGTGGTCCTGGGTCGGCACTAAATATATGGTCCTGAGTCGGCACAATTCTCTTGTTGCTATTATTGCTATGTTTGTAGTTATGGGAAGTAATTTCAAACACAAGAAATTTAATGGTGATCCTCTTGTGCTTCGACGCGCATTGTGGTCACAGGACCAGGGGGTGCTGGCTTATGATAACCATTCTGAGTAATTTCAAAAATCAAATTTTCTTACTTAGCACTGCATTTTAACCGCAAAATTTTCTCCACATTGACCCGAATGACATATAATTTTTGATAAAAGGTCTTGAGAACTGACCAAAAACACTAAAGCGTTATTAAACCTTGTGTTCACTCTGTTTTCGACAAAAACTCTTAAAGTGCCGACTTAGGACCACTCTTCCATATTATAAACTTCTTATTGAAATTAGTCGAACATGGAAGTTTTGTTTTTAAGTATATGATACCAAAAGTACTTAAGGTTTAAATTAATTAAATTTAAGCTCTTTGTTCTATAATTTAGATATTAGAAATTTATTGAGTATTTTCTAAGATTTTTATTTTATTGCTATAATGAGTTAAAGTTCGCAGACATAGATCCCAAAGATCATTCAGTTCAGAAATTAAAAGAAAAATTCAATGTATTTAAGATAGATAAAACTAAAACAACGATGCTTATGCAGAAAATATTTTTAAAAATTCGTAAAGATTTATAAATAATAAATTATTTTTATATCAATATTTCTTGTGCAAATCTGAAAAATGAAGATATACAGGAGCGTTTGCATAATATCTTGATATAACACAGAATGCTTTTTCAATATTTCTTCAGAAAATATGAGGAAAAATTCCAGTCTTTTTACATTTTGTTTAGGACTTTAAGAAATTCAGAGGGAATCCAAAAATATTTTATATATTTTTGGAAATGTTTTTGAATATTTATATGCTATTTAAAATGTGCTTAATTCCTAAAAATATTTTCGAAATTATTTTTAAGCTTAAACAATTTTTTTTATACGTTTAAAAATAGGAAATTTTTTCAATCCTTTTAAGCTTGAAACTCTTTTTTAATATCTTTAATCCTTCTGAATGTTGCTTAAATTATCGCAAATTTTCTGACTTTTTAACGTTATTAAATTGGTATATTTTACTTTCAAATCTTTTACATTCTTTTTAAAAAATTAAAAAATTCGTTTAAGATGTTTAAAAAACTTCATTAGTTTTGTCTTAAGGTGTACTTTTTAATATAGAAAATTATTTAAAGTCTGCACGCGAATCTTCAAAATATTCTTTTTATCACCGTTTTAGATCTTCTGAACTTTTTAATCCTTACCAATTATTTAAATTTTTTCTGATTACTTTTGGACGCAGCAAAATTAAATAATTTTCCTGAAAATCTCTTAGATTTTTTTCATTAATTAATTTTTGTTTTTAAAATTATTTGATGTTTCGAAATTGCAAAATGTCGTTTCAAAATCTTTTACAATCTTCTTATAATTATAGGAAAGAATGACACATTTTTTCTAATTTTTTAAAAATTTTCTCTTAGAATTTATTACCAAATAATTATTTAAAATTTGCTTATGCGTTTTAATAACATTCTTTCCATTCTCTTGAATGCGCCTCGGCTCTGTTTTATCTACAAAGTTGATGCTGCAAAAAATTAATAAATTAAAAATATTATGTAATCAGGTCAAAATAAAGATTGTTTTTTCAATCTTCTAAAGCAAAAAATATTTCTTAAACCATTTTAATTAAAATTTTTTGCAGAACTGCACCATAGTATGATAGATTTTTTTTATTTTGGAATTATGTATAGAACGCGAGATTTAAAATGATGTATTTTTGCATCTAAAATTTTAGGGAATATTTTGGACAATTTTGTTCAATAAATCTTACAGTGTTAAATTTGTGGCGTACAGGCATGAGATCGTACAATTATTGCAGTGTTTTAGTATCGGCATAATCATAGGCAGCAAATTTAACAAAAGGATGAGCCTATGTGAGCAACCCACAAATTTCCTATAAAAATATCTGATTTTTTATACCAATTCTAAAAAATACAACTTTTATAATTTAATTAATTGAAAATATTGTAGGAATTTTATAAATATAGTAAAAGAACAACAATTATAAATGTATGAAACCTTTCGCGAAATGATGGCAATTTTTCATTTTACAAATCAATTCGATTAACAAATAAAAATTTATTTTTTAAGGAATCTGTATTATCATCAGACAGTAACAAAATTTATTAAGGTCTTCAAAGACTAGATGAACCTACTAGGTGTATTTCTTAAAAAAGGATTCTTCTGTTTATATCTCTAGTGGCTTAATAGGAAAGCACCTGGTCGAAAATTGGAAGTTCTGTGGTTTGATTCCCAGCGCAGCGAAATGAGTAATTTTTTTATAAAAAATTTAATTTATAAAAATTAATCCATCGCTCCATCAAGCCTGTTAAGATGTTAAGAAATTCTGTTACTCTCTGATGATCATGCAGATTGCTTTAGAAATTTTATTTAAAAAAATTTAATGTAATAATTTATTTTTGATTGATCTTAAAATAGTTATTTAATTAGTAGATAGACAAGGTACTCAATTTTTAAAGTTTGTTATAGATTTAAAGATATCGTCATATTTCTTCCACGTTTTCATCACTCATTGGACATGTTTATAATTCTGAAGATAATTTGGGTGTGCAGTCATGACGAATTACTCAAGAGTTATT
>NC_046659.1:138484028-138517983 GCF_010883055.1 Belonocnema kinseyi | reverse complement strand
ATAGCAGCGAATATGCTCCAACTTTCTCACTCACTGTTTGCGATATCTGTTTGAAAATATGAAGATACTTATCAGCACGCTCCTCATTATATTCGCGGTTTTTCTGCTTCTTGATGGTAGGTGTACTTAATATAATATAAAGATAAACCTTGAATCTGAATATAAAAGATTACATATTCCTAGAATACATTTTTTAAGCTATTAGGATGCGTTCAAAATACGAAATTATTACACCCTTTTACATTAACATGCGTTAAATGCAAAGACGCTTTGATTTTTGAGTCGACGAAATCAAAGTAAAATTTATTAAACATGCATGAATGTGGTTCGAGAATTTGTTAATGCATTTCAAAACCTTGAGCTTTTAATTTATTGTATTTCTGACTGCGACGAAACTAGAACATTTTTGTAATTAATAAATAATTTTAAATTTATTACGATGAAGATGATTTAACCTTAATGGATATGTATGATCTCATAAATTGAAAAAATAGAAAGTATACGGTTTCATAATTGCTGAACCTTGAAAGGTGACAGCATATTGTAAACCAAGCTTTAGCAAAGATAACGTTGAATCAACACAAATCGGCTTTGCACAAAAATGATCATATGTTATTTTACTTTTTCTTCTAGAATTTTATTATTCTGTTTTAAATAATCTTGCTCTTAAATTCCTGCAATTTTAATAGTCTAAACTTTTTAAATTTTCTCTTTCATCCTTAGTCTAACTTAACTATTACTTACATCCTCCTACTTAGCATTGCGTAGCAGAAAAAATAGTAACAATAATTTTAAAATTCAGCGATCTTCTAGGGCTTCCGGTTCCTCTTACCATAAAAATGCATTTTTCACGATATTGAAAACGATTTTGATTTTTAGTTTCCTTTTTTAGGAATACATGTTTGGTTCTGCCCTACTTCTTTGCTTTCCCTTACTTCTTTCAATTTCGTCATCGACATTACTCCATGTCCATTACCATCCCCAATACATGTGCCCATGACTCCATTTCGTATCCACATATTCTACATGAATTCTTCTCTTTATCCATCCAATATCTGCATCCTCTCCCTTCTTCTTCCATTCTAAACCGTACAGCCCTACTCCATTTTTCTTCCTTTTTTAGTTTTTGCAGATATTCTGCTTTCGTCAACCCTTAGAACATCATACACCATTTACTGTACCCCGAATCTATAATTTTTGTCCATCTATCTTCTCCTTTTTGTAATAATAGCTGTAACTCTATGTCCTGCCGCTCCATAACACTTTCTCGTATATAACAATACTTTTTTCCTTCCTTCCTCCCATTTTATATTTCCTAAATTGCCTTTCGCCTGATTGTTCCGAATTTTGCCCGAACATGCTTTTGTTATTCTGCTTCCCTCGCCCTTTTTTAGCTTCTCTTCAAACCTCAAGTCTCTCTTAATTTGTCTAGTAACCATTTTTCCCTCCCTGGTTCTTCCCTTAACACGTATCCTGGGCAACTCCAGCTAAACCCAATTGCCCACCTCAGAAATCGCTCATGCATGCTCTCTACTTGCCTATATTTCTTTCCTCACCAGATCTCCACTCCATAACATTACACCCTCCAAGCCAACGCATCAATAAACCAGAAGCCCATTCTCCAATCTTCCTTGAAACTTCTCTTTTCTATACCCCATACTTGGCCTATCACTTTACTCGTCCATTCAGATTTTTTTCTCATCTGCAGCTCGTTTCTCCCTCCTGCCTCAAACTCTTCGAAAATTCTCATCATTAGGTTCATCCTCTTTTAATAATCTGCTAACAGAATTACATCGTCCGCGTATGCTAGAGAGTACAGGCTGCTATTACCCTAGACTGTTTCTTTTTTCCCTTTCTACTTTACTTTCTCCTCTAAGTCTACCAGCAGGATATTAAATATTAACGGACCAAACGGGCCTCTCCTATCTTAACCCCAATCATGGTTTCAATGAAAATTTCTTTTATCTTTTTCACCAACTTTTCCTCTGCATCCTCTTTCTTTCATTGTCTGCCATAGCACTTTTCTCTTCACTGAATCAAACGCTGCTTTGAAATCGAAGAACACTGCGACTAGTTAACCTTTCTTATTTCCAAAATTTTCATTAAATAAGTAGATAAGTACGTAGATACTGTCTATAGTTCCCATTCCTTTCATAAATCCCGCCTGATTACGTGAGATACTTTCTTTTTGTTCCACCTGACTATCCAACCTTTTTCTTAATATTTCTACATATATTTTATATTTGACTGACATGAGACTGATTCCTCTCTACTCCTCCACCTTCTTTTCTTCCACTTTCTTGACAAACGGTACCACCAATCCTATTATCCACTCTTCCGGCCACCCTTCTCCTCCATACTTCATCGCTTCGTTCTCTATCCAACCTTCTCCTGACGCCTTGTCTCTTTTTAGCCTATTTATCGTCTTATTCAATTCTTCTCTTGTTATTTCGTTCTCTTCCTTCATTTCTCTCGGGACTATCCTTCTCTTTTTTTCTTTAGTCTTGTTTTTCTCTTCCCCAATAGACCCTTGAAATGATCCGTCAATTCGTCCATTTCCGTTTGTTCATTAACGCTCTTCCTTTCCCATCTATCCCTATTTATCAAATCGCACACCCAACTCTCGTCCCACCAGCCTCTCTTCTCTCTACTCTTTCTTCTTTAGTACCTAACTCACCCTTTACCTTTTGAATCAAACCCTTCAAACTTTCAATTAACGAGTCTATTCCCTCTTCTTTTCTATACGCAACCTTCTCCTTTCTCATTTTTTGTTTAAACTCTTATAATTTAGCTATACCCCTGACTCCAATTTACGCGTTCCTTTCATCCTCTTTTTTCTTTCTCCCTCTGCCACGCTTATTGACATCTCTTTTTAGTGTAGCTATGGCCGAGAAATGCTTGGTCTCTATCTCATTCCCCACCTTCATACTCCCTATTATATGTTGCATTCTTTCTGCAGCTAAGATCTAGTATATTACTGTTGCTTTTTTCCTTTAAATGTGACCTCTCCTTCCTTATCTTTTTTCATATTACCATGGCATATAAACCATTATGTTTCTCTTATCATGTCTAGTAACTTTCTCCCCTCCTCTTAAATTCCCTTATATTGAAACCAATTTTTTCTTTTTTCCTCCATCCATCTTTTTATTACTCTTCAGCCTTCGTCTTCTCCTCTTCTTTTGCATAGATAAATAACCGCTTTCTGAAATCATGTCGGCCATCACTCTTCCTTTAACGTGTTTCTTTTGTGCTTCTTGCATTGTCCCCACATAACCTTTTGGTAACAGCTTTTTTTATCACCTTCCAGTCCTTCTCATTTGCCCAGGTTTCACTCATCATCATCACATCCGACTTCTCTAACACCCCCTAAAATTTTGTATTTTTGTTTTTCAAACCTGACACATTCCAGAAAGCCATTTTGACGATGTTCTTTTCCCTTCCCTCTACCTTTCTCAAAACTTTTCCCTATTTTCCTTGATTCTTCTACTTCTTCATCGCAGCACTATTCCTCCCCATTTATTCATAACCTGTCTCTTCCTATCCACACCATATGGCCCTTTTTCCTAAGCCCTTTTCTCTATTTGTCATCCTCCGTTCTCTCCCTTCATGCCAGATCTTCTTTAATTCTTTCCCTTCTTCCTCTCAATAAGTTTTTTCCATCTATTATTTTATTTTTCTTCTCCTCACTCCCCACTTTTACAATCTTTCATTTTCACTCGTTTTAACATAATTTGTTTATTTTCAATAATGATTTGTACGATATAAACAAAAATACGCACCCTAGCGTAAAGTAGTTCTAAACCAATTTGTATATATTGTTAAGGCATAAGAATTTGTTAAAGAAAATGTTATTGTGCTTGGTGCCATTTTCTCAAAATTCCACTCTTTTTATTTTTGCGAATTTACGAATTTCGGGACTGGTTAACATTATTGTTTATAATAAAAAGTTATGCAAACGTTTGCCTCTAAAAAACCTTTCCTGTTGTTTGCTGAACGTACTACCTACTTATGAAAGTGTAACAGCGACAAGTGCCAGTCTTAATGGCAAGACCAGTTTCTGAATATTGGTTATACATTGCTTTGAAAATTGCCCTTTATACATATTTATATGTTACTTAATATTGAAGTGCGCTACTTTTTACTAACAAAGGGAAGACTTGAGGGTCAAAATTCAAATCGAGGTCGCAAAATCATCATTCTTGTTTGAGTCGAGCCCAGTTTAAAAAATATTAATTTTCGAAAATGACAGCTCCCTTCACTAAAACACTAGTATCAGTCCCAATTACAATTATTATTACTATTATTTTTTCAACTGATTATTAGATAATAAATCATCTACAATGATTAACAATCATTTATTAGTAGTTTTACTATTATTAAAATACATATTATGAATTATTAATAATTGTGAATAAATTATCAATTAATAACACAGGCTGACAAAAATAACATAATTTTTGTATCCAAAGCCCGAACCACATGATCCCGATGGATTTTGGTATCCTAAAATCAAATCCGTCATCCAAAAACTTCCTATAAGACTAGATGGAACAATTTTTTTTTCTCCGCGATATCGCACATTAACCATTTTAGTTCCACAATGAAGAACTTGCAAAGTAGTTCAATAGCTCACCATTCTATAGCCCTTTCGAAAATTGACGCTGCGCCTCAGGGAGATTAAACAAGATCTGCGCAGGGTGCCCGGCGTCTGCATTTTTCACTCAGGTGAGCACTCAGGCGTGAACGAGGAAAAGCAAAGCGGGCTCTTACAAGTTTCTTACCACCCACCGTCAGCTCCACAATCGGCGCTATAGAAGAGTTTCACTGTAATTGGTTTTTCACAGAACTCAATGCAACGGAGGCGGGAGAAGGTTCATGTACAGAAGAACGTCGAAGACGAGGGCGACCGCGAGGGACTCGGATGATTCAACCTACAGTCGAAGATCCAAAAGATGGTCCAGCACATAAAATTGTCTGGTACCAGACGACGGAAATTAAAGTGTGGGTGGATCATCGTTCAAGGGTGCGCAAAGCTATCTATCCGAACAATTATATTCCTAACGCCGGATATTATTCATTTCACAATTTTTTAATTCGTACTCTGGATCTCGATGGCATAAAATTGGTGGCATATGTCAATTGCCAAGGAGGACTTATAGGAGTCAGAGGACCCGGAAAAAGAGGTAAATGAATGTTTTAAAGTTTATTATATAAAATAATCAGGGTGATGACTGCTTTTATAAGGCCCTTTATAATCACAAATTTTATTTATTTTAATTGTTAAAATACGTCATTTTCCTATATTTATCTCTGAAGAAAATATTGTAACATATTACGTATTCAATAAATTAATTAGTACTAACGAAAAATGAAAAAGAAAACATTATTTAGATGATTACATACGAATATACTCTTCAGAGACAACAAATAATAATTCTACAAAACAAACATTCAATTTTCAACATTTAAATTATATTGATAAAGTTCTAGAATAAAGAACTGTGTATTTGTAAACCATAACTTTAAAAATCAATAACTTTTTTTAATTTTTGAATGGCAACTTTAATAAATTCTTTTGTTATATTATTGAAAATTCATTTAACCAATAGTTTGCGTTTAAAAGCAGTCTAATTAAATATTTTATTCATTAGCCCTCTTTTAAATTCAAACTTTTTTATAGTGCATCAATTATTTATTAATGATGCTCATAGTGAACAAAAAGATTTTCATAATTAGTAAAAATTTTAGTGAATTTAACATTTTTACAATTGTTTTCTAACGACATTATTTAATTTTTTTATGAATATCATTTGAAAGTTCACGTTGCTGATAATTTGTGGCAACATATGTTTAATTGCAATAATTTTCGTTTAAAAAATAGTTAATTTGCATTTTTTATTTATTATTTCTTGTTTAAGTTTTAATGTTTCCATAGTGTAACACTTAATTGTTAATTATTTTCAAAGGGAACAAAAAAATATTGCAATATTTAAAAACAACTGTAAAAGGTTGAAATTTTCTACAAATTTTTTGGTAACAACTATAATGAATTATTTAATTACCATTATTAAAAATCCATGGTACCAAGCGTTTACATTTTAAAAAAGTCGCTTAATTGCATAATTTACTCAGTGTCGTAGAAATTTTTCATATAGTGAAACAATTTTTCGTCCATAATTTCCAAACTGAAGAAAGAAAAATTGCGATCTTTCAACACAATTGAAATGAATTTAAACTATTTTTAAATTTTGTGGAAACATTTCTTATACATTATTTGAACTATTTGATTGAAAATTTATGTTACTAATAAGTTTCGTTTGAAAGCAATATAATTGCATATTTATCTCATCATCCCTCTGCTTAAACTAGAGTCAGAAAAAAATATTTGTAAAAACGTGTTTGTCCGTCTGTCTGTAGTCTATATTATGTAGGCAAAATAACGTTCGAAAAATCGATCAGATTGGATTTTGCTTCAGCACACTTTTTTAAGGCCTAAATAGAAAGATTAAGTTCGTAAACCAACCATTTTAGATCAAAATGAAAAAAGTGAGCGCATTTTCAAAATTTTTTAACAAATTTTTTTTAAGATTTTAAAATCCTATGTACGGCTATTAATAGCAATCAGAAATTTAAACAATTCAACCTTATTACTTTTTCCTATAAAAGAAAATTGTCAGAGTAAGAGCATTTTTAAATAAAAAAAAAATAACTAAAAGGAGGATTTTCAGCCAAAAAAACGCATTATGTGAATAAAAATCGAGAGATGAAAAACGATAATTTTTAAAAGTCCTACAAGATTATTATAAAAACTGATTTAATTTGGTCGAAAAGTTGAAAATTCAAAATTTGATCTTATCGAAAATAACAAAAAATCTAAAATTCCATTTTTTGATAAATTTATTCAAGATACAAAAAAATGAATAAGTTAAAATTCCGCGCCCTGGGAAGCTCTACAAATTCGTTTTAAAGCACTTTTCAATAGGACGCGTAGTTTTTGTATTTATTCGTATAAACAGCATTAAAACTGAAAAATAAAAAAATTTTGAACTAACGACACAAGCTACAAAAAAACATAAGACAAAACTTGTGTATCCAAAAAGAGCTATAATTTTCGATAGGACACGTAGTTTTTGCTTTAGTTGTAAAAAATAGCATTCAAAATGAAAATATTAACTTATTTGTTTGAAAAAACGACACAAGTTATGAACTAAAATTAACTGGCAAAAGTTATTCTCCTGAAAAGATCTGTAGATTTATTATCTATCATTTTTAGATAGGACGAGTAGATTTTCTTCCAATCGTAAAAAATAAGATTCAAAATAAAAAAATTACATTTTTAGAAAAATGACAAAAAAGACGAAAGAGGACATAGGATCCTATATAGGTTCCTGTATGAGACCCTATATAAGTTCCTGTATTAGAACCAATATAGATACGCAGTAGTTTTTCTTTAATCGTAAAAACAAGATTAAAAATTTTTTAAAAATTATAAAAACAATGAAATAAGAATTAGTATGATTTAATTTTAATGCATATTATGAATTGTAATGATATAAATTTATTGAAATGATACAAGTTTCAATGTAGCTTAGAATACAATTCAAAATAAAATAAGAAACAAATATGAAAATAATCATGATAAATACAATTTGTCCTTTATTTTGCAATATCTTAGTGAGCCATCCCAGGCAGATTTACATAAAAAATGTATTATATTTTATACAAAAGTGTTGTATATAATGAAAAAAAGTTGACGTTTTGGACAAAATCGAGTGTGAAGCACAAGTTACATGATGAGAATGTATTCGATAAGGCCGAAAGAGCTTTAACAAAAGAGAGTTCACAATCACAAAATAACATTTGTCGGTCCGTTGACCTTTTATTTTAAAATGCCTGTGCCGAAATTTGGGAAAAATGCAAAGAGCGAGCGCGGAGTGCGAGAGCCGCCAGTCTCGCGCCGTAGGTGCGCTTGAACTCTCGAGCTAAGCTCTTTTAACAAAAGAGGTTTCACAATCACGAGATACATGTCAATCGAGATGTGCGCGAGATACATGTGCAATCGAGCGCGAAGCGTGACAACCAAAAATCGCGCGCATTCAGAAACAACACACTAATACATCATTATTCCTGTTCCTAATCCAGAAATATTTGTTTTGTTTCAAGGTCAGCAATACAGGCTAGAACCTACTCCAGTACAGTGGTACATTAATTATGCGTCCACTCACTTTAGGGTAGTTGTTAGAAATTCTACCGCGATTGGAATTAGCCTGATGCCTAGCAATGTAAATGCAGTTGGAGAACATTCATTCAAACTGGTTAATGTAGCTGGCATACGATTTAAAGTCTTCAGAGAAGACCCTCTTGGAAAAATTACGAGAGCTGAGCTGGACTCTTCATAATTACATGAATATTATTCTATACTCAAGATAAACAACTAATTTATAAAAATTTTGTAATATTTTTGCCACATATATTCCTGAATAAATACATGATAAACTGAAAAAGACTTCTAAAATGGTCCTTTTTCTCCCTCTTTTAGAAAAATTCTTATTTTTTCCATGTTTATTGAAAAACGTGAGACCGAATCCATTTTAAATAAAAAAGGCTCTAAACTTAAAATGTTAAAATCTTTTAGGGAGGAAATATGTTATTCTTCTAAGGAAATTCGTTTATTGTCCTCTTTTTAAAATCCAGCAGAAAATTGAAAGAAGGTTTAAAATTAACCAAATGACAGCGATTTTTCTGAAAATATTAAAAATCGATTTTATCAAAAACTCCGCCGTTAAATTTGTTTCTCGTGTTCTTTCGCAATATCTTTCATAGTTTATGGGAAAAATCAAGAAATTACATTTTTCGGGACAAAAATTCACCCGGACTCAGAAATGGTTTAGCAAGCAGGATGCTGATAATAACTTTTCAAAAATATTTAGAAGAATCAAAATTTTCGTAAAAATGTAATTTTTTAATTTTCCTCCTAAACCATGGATGATATTGCAAAAGAACAAGAGCCATTCTTTACAAAAAGATTTTAGACTTGCAAATTTCTATCTCAACATTGTTTCGTATCTGTCATTGTTTCCAAGAAAAAGTTGAAAATTCGATTGTAAGAAAAAAGAATTCTCCTTTCTACAAATGTCATTTAGCAAGCATCAAAATTACAAGGTATCTGAATTGTCAAAGCAAAAGTTAAAAAAATTGGCAAAAGATTTAAAGTTGGAGCTTTTGAGAAAAATGGGCCTAAAAATGTACATGTACCTGAAAAACATTCATTAGAATTAAAAACTACCTGGAACAACATTTTAGCTGTTCACGAGAGGGAAATCTGGAAGAATTACAAGAGTTGAACTTGTCTCTTAATTTTTCCAACAAATTATTCTATACTATTTGATTTTGTTTAGAAAACGAGTTACTATAAACAGAGGGATTTAGTTTGCAAAATAAAAAAATTGTGCAGGTGACTGGACTCGAACCCCAGCCAGGTCCTATTCGTGGCAAAGCGCCTAATTGACCACTTTTTGCAAGAATACTGAATTCTGAAATAATTTTATTTGGTATAGATTTTAGTAATTAAATTGAAGGCTCTAATTTGTGAATAAATAAGTTTTTTTTAAGTTTTTTACTGTATTACAATGTGTCTTAGTAACTTAAGAAACTGAATTACATATTTCTTCTCAAAATTTGTTTTTAAACCAAATAATCCTTTTAAAATTGATAACCATTTATCTCGTGCATAAAAAATGCCGAATAATTTTTTTTTCATCAATAGGCAGAGTGTGAATTGTAGAAGAGAAATATAAATATAAATTTAATTTTTTTTATTACTTGAAACGAGAATTATTAAATTTATTTTGCTAGTGCAGTATTAAAATACGGACTTCACCCTCTTTCCCCTATTTCACTCTTCTCCTTTTTCAAAAATTCCCCTTTTTCCTTGCTTTAAAGAAACTTCCTTATTTATTTTATTTATTTGTTAGAGATTGTTTTTTTCAATTCAGCTACCTAGTTGAATATTAAACTATCAAGTTAAAAATCTATTTCATTGTACTAAGATTGATGTACTTTTCTAAAAAATTCATTTTTTTACCTAAAAATTTAACTATTGAAATTGGGCTCAATATATATCGTCTTTATACAAAAATTTAGTTAGTAAACTTTTTATTGTTAATTCATATTGTTTCGTTAAAAATTCAACTATATGGCTTAAATTTAAACTGCTTTGTTGAATATTCATTTTACTATAGGACTTAACTGTTTTGCTGAAAATCCTTATTTTTTATTGTTGAAAAATTGATTTTCTTAACTGAAAATGTAACTATACTAGTTTTGGTTGAAAATTAGTTGTCTTTATTATGGTTTTCAGTTATTTGTTTATACCAAATAGTATCACTTATACTTAAAAGCATTCAAAATTAAATAAGTCAAAATTGAAATTTTTTGAATTTGAACAATTCAGTTTTAAAGCGATCAAGATTTGACAGTTTAATATTAAAAACGAAATTGAATCTTTAAAAATCAAAGCTTTGGAAAATTATCTTATTTTAAATTGTTATACAAAAAAAACTGGCAAAATACATAGTAATTTTAAAGAGGAAACATTAAAAATGAATAAAAAAACTTCTACCCCAGAAACTTTAAACTGAAACAAATGCATTTATTGCCATAACAATTTCCGTGAAATAGTTTATTTTAATTTTTTTGTTATTTGAAACCTAATTTTAAAATTTTCAAATGATAAAGCTTCCTTTCGAACTATTATTAACTCTTGAAATTTTCCAATAAAATATATTTGCAAATTCAAATGAATTATTTATGAGTTTCAATCTTCAACTAAAAATTGGAAAATTTTGAGACCTTACATTAAAAATTAAAATAAATAATAAACAACAAGATTGCTGTAATATAATTACATTGATTAAAATTGTACAGTTTAAAGCTTTGCATTTCAAAATTGCTTTATTTGTACATCTAAAATCTTCAAACCCAAAACTATCAAGGCTTTTAAAATAAAATTTAGGAATATTTAAAAGCGAAATATTCTTGTCATTTTTAACAATTATTTAAATTTGAATTTACAATATTGTGAAATTTTTAATTTGCAACCTCTGAAAATCAATCTAAAAATTAATTTAAGAAAAGACTAGTTTTGAAGCATCAGATTAAATTGTTTTAGAATAGCGAATTCAAAAGCCGTAATTTTGAGTTAAAATTATAGAAATTTTAAAGATGATAAATATTTTATAATGAGTATGATATCACGTTTTATTAAGTGACATTTAAAACAAGAAAGATTGTTAACATTTACATTTTAATTATTCCACACAGCTTGAAAATTGTATTCTTTTGAATTAGGAACTTTAGAAAAATTGCGAAAGGCATGAATTATGAAGTGAGGGACATCTCCCGGTGTAATATTTCTCTCTCGATTTCTTCCTTGTTTTCTCTCACTGTAAGTTTCTCCCGAAATTCTCTCGGTTCTCCCGGATTTATGGCCACCTTGCAAACTTATGCTGTTCTTTAATACTTTAATATTTATATTCTAATATGTTTTTGTTTAATATAGCTGTTATAGGTTTATAAAAATCAAATATTTCTTTGATATTAATAATTACTAAGTTCAAATTTTAAAACTTCTTTTCATTTTTAAATATTCTGATGAAATAATATAGGGAAAATAGGACTGATACTCCATCAGTAAAATATATTACAAAGTACAGGCAATTCAACGAGGATATTTTTAAATTGTGTTAAATTTTTTAGCGAAATATTGGTACAAATAGCCGCATTTATTAGTATCAATATACAGTGGCTGGATTCTTTTCATCAGCAATAATGATTTTTGTTGCTTTTTTTCTTATTATAAGAGTAATTATTTGAGTTCTTACATTCTCATCATTTATGATTGAGAAAGTATTAGAATTGTCGGAAATTTGACATTACACTTTTTCAACGGATTTCCACGTTTCGAGACCCCCTGAATCCGAAAATCCGGTTTTCACGATAGCGTCTGTCTGTCTGTCCGTCCGGCTGTCCGTAAACGCAATAACTATCGAAAAAATGAACGAATAAAATTCATCTTCGGCACACTTTTTTTAGGTCCTAAAAGAAAGGACGAGTTCCTGAAACGACCATTTTTGATAAAAAGTCAAATAGTGGGCGCATTTTGAAAATTTTTGAGACCACTTTTTCTGAATTTGAAAATTCTATGTACGGATATTTATAGTAGTGAAAAAAACAAACAATTTATCCTGATGACTTTTTTTGATAAAAAGAAAATTCTCAGAATCATAGCGTTTTCAAAATTTTTTTAATCACCCGAAAATCAAAATTTGAAGCCGAAAAACGCAGGATGTAAAAAGAAGTAAAGAAGAGAAAAACATTTCTTTTTGAAATCCCTACAAGATTATCATAACCAATTTTTGGATTTTATTAAAAAATCAAAAATTCAAATTTTGATTGCACTAAAAATAATAGAAAATAAAAAATTCCATTTTGTGGACAAACTATGTAGGATACAAAAAAAGATGAATTAACAAAAGTGGTTACCCCAAAAAAGATCTACAATTTCGTTAAGAATCACTTTTTGATAGGATACGTACTTTTTTTTTATTCGTTAAGAGTAAGGTTGAAAAAAGTAAAATAAAGGAATTGTGTGGAAAAACGACGAAAGTTACGTGAAAAAAAATCCAATAAACCTCAAGAATTCCAAATGCGAAGAATAAATATCCGAGCGCGAAGCGTGAGGTGTAATTATGTTCGAACGCGAAGCGCGAGATTCAACCGTCGCGGGCAGATTTTTTGAATTAAAAATAACTGTTTGAAGCTGAAAACGTTATTGTCAGGTATTTAACTAGTATTATTGTTTTTTGCACTGTTAATTTTTGCATGAAATTATGTGAATATTCATACATATTATATTAAATGTTAGACGTATATTTATTGAAACATTGGTTGGCGAAATAACAGTTAGTCTTTGGAACTAAAAAAACTATAAATTATAAAAAATGTGGAAGTTATTATCTTGCTCTAATCTTAAATCATAATTTCCGTAATTTCTGATATTAGTGCGCAATTTATAATGAGTATGCATTTTTATTTTAATAATTGTTAATTCTCTTTGTTTTGAACTGCGCGCCAAAACCAACCAATGAGGGTCGCTTCAACGAGCAAGAGCAGTAGCTAAACATGCCGAAGTTGGGATCAGTGATACTGCGCCGAACGCGTCTTGAAGCAAGTGAGATATTACGCCATTTTATTATTCCCCTTTAAGCGATTACTTTAACTTTCAATTCTCACGTGAATTTCTACAGTAATTTCTCAGAATCTTAGCATCTATTGATAAAGCCAATTGACGGTTTTTAGCATGGCTGTGATTTTTTCACATTTTGTTTTTCTGGAAGATAGAGACCCTCGATATATATAAATGTAAATTGAATTTCATACGCCGTTTCTTCAATGAGGGTATTAAAACCAAGTTTTAAATCTCGAAGTGAAAGTTCGACTTTCGTTGCCTGTTGGGCAAAACGAAAGTTACCGATTTCTCCCGAGTCTCAGCTAGCGAGGCTTAAGGGGGAACAGCACTAGGATTTTGGAAAAATATTTTCTTTTTATTTTAGCCTGAAGAATACTTCATGATCATAAAGACGTAGTCGTTAGCAAATATTATTTGTATTGTAAAGTTTTTTTGTTTGTTGTTCCAGGTCTTATACTTTACGAGAAAACCGTCCTGGAGTAAACTGCTAGAGTAGTGTTACCCTTAAGTTACTCTTGAACCTAGTGGCGAAAGTAATACATGGCCCGACTGAACGAAAGTGATAGAATACGCGAGCGCACTTCTTGCGTGTCTCGTCATACTTCACTACAGTAGCTCAGAACATAACCCGTAGTTTTTATCAATCCCAATTGTCATTCAGGTCCAATGTTAGCGTTCCAATGAAATCGAGTGTCCCGTCGAGATCTTCAAAAGTCCGGTCTCTCCAGTCCCGTTGTTAATTCTGGCAGTGTCATTTTTCATTGCGCTATATCTCAAAAGGTAGCGGAAGTCGATTTTCTGATGCACCTATTATGAAAAATATTGTGCATAGCCGGTGCCGAATGGCGGCTACTTAACACTAGTCAATCAATGGAACCTTTCACCTCTAGCTATGTAATATACTATTATAGTTTATACGTCTAAAGACTTTAGGTTTAGTGAAATACATAGGACGTTTATGTACACTTTTTTGCAAGAAGTAATTTAGCTGACAACTTCATTGTCGATTTGTAAGTTGAAAGTGAAATTTAATATATGTAAAAAATTCGTTTTTCTGGAATCAAAATTACTGATCAATCTTACCGCTACTTTAGAGGCCCTGAAGTATGCTGATGAACCATGAAAAACTCACCTGAAACAGAGGATAGAAAGTAACCTATTAAATAATGTTAAGTATATGTAATAAAATATGAGTAAAGCAATTCAATTGATACGCAAAAAATACCTTTTTGATATCTTAGGTGCGCAATTAAGTTCCCACTGTTTGTCAATAGATGGCTCCAGCACTAAATACTGGTCGATTTTGAAATTCAAAACGTCATGAATTAAGCTTAGTTATATGGTAAAAAAACCGTGTTGACACATTAGTGATTTTATTTTGGCATCATATACTTTTGGTTGTGCTAAAATGTCTGATTTTGTGCCAAATAATAGTCATTTGCGGGAAGTGTCGATGCGTGAATATTCGGCGAAGCCGACGACATAGAAGCATCACCGGGCAGTCCACATGACATTCTTCTCTTTGAGTTGCTGTAATGAATCCATTTTTCATCACCCGTCACGATGGGATGAAGAAAACCCTTCCTTTGTTGCCGCTGAAGCAGTTTTTCATAAGGAACTCAAGTTCCTTGTTTTCTAATCATTCCCAAGGCATGCAATTGCTTGGAAATGACTTGGCGGGTAACTCTTAATGCCGAAGCAAGCTATTCTTGCGTTTGGTACGGATCCTCATTGAGCAATGCCTCCAATTCAGTGTCTTTAAAGGTTTTTGGCATTTGTTCACGCGGACGGTCGCCAACATTGAAATCATCGTCTTTAAAGCGACGGAACCAGTCACGGCACGTTGTTTCACTTAGAGCAGCATGTCCGAAAACTTGTTGGTGCTCTCGATCCGCTTCAGCAACCGGTTTCTTCAAATGAAAGAAGAAAATCAACACTTTCGCAAATAACGATTATTTGGTACAAAATCAAACATTTTCACACAACAAAAAGTATATGACGCCAAAATAAAATCACTAATGTGTCAGCACGGTTTTTTACCATATGTCTAAGCTTGGTTCATGACGTTTTGAATCTCAAAATCGACCAGGACTTACTGCTGGAGCCATCTATTGGCAAACAGCGGAAACTTTGCTACGCACGTAATAGCTGCAGGAGCGAAGTTCTTAAATAAAGCACTGGCTTTTATATGTCTAAAACCATTGATTAATTTAAATTAATAGATTTAATATGTAGAACCAAGCAAGAAGGCTGGCCCAGCTTTTAAACAGAAACCGAGAGAGGGATAGAGGCAGCTAAACACAGCAAGCTGCTCTCTAGAAATCCAGATTCTATTTTTGACACTCGAAAATTTTCAATAGACAGATTCTCAGAGTCGTACTAGGAGACCGTGGTTCAGCTAATCAAGCCTTTCAGGGCCCAAAATAACCGCTAGCCTATGACATTGTTAACCCATCCAAGTTCAGTTGGGTTCTGAATTCTTTCAGAACATACAAGTCTCCTGGTCTAGATGACTTATAACCCGTCTTCCTACAAAAGGATGAAAGACCATCATAATGACTTTCTAGGTCTTGCTTGAGTTGATGAGACTTGCTGGGTCTAGCCTGACCCTGTGATGTATCCCAACGGAATGGAAAGGTACGCGAGTGGTCTTTATTCTGAAAGGAGGCACGCTCGGATATACTTCACCGATAAGCCTTATCATACAAGCCACTTTACAATAAGCAACACGCCTATCGTACTGGTCACATAAGGCCTATGGCAAGTGTCACTTACTAGGTTCCTTGCAAACTTATTTGGACACGCATACATACAAATTTATTTATATTGACCTAAGTTATATTCTATACCTATTATTTTTAATATCTGAACAAATGTAGACTAAATTTTTAATTCTAAAATTAATAAACGAAACAATATTAAACTGTTGTACCTTCAAGTTAATTTATCTAAAAATTCTTGATTTGCAAGAGAACTTTCTAAGACATGTGAATAAAGCTTTATGCAGTTTTCGCTTCTAAAATTTCCGTCACTATTTAGTCTCGTGTTTGGTTATACTTAGAAACTGTTACTGCATAAATCTTTATTCAGGCGTTTTTGAAAAATTCTAAGAAATTTATAACAGTGTATTTTACAAGTAGAACGAAAGCAAACAAGGTCATTTGCATATTACGTCTTTCACGAAGTCTTCGCACATTTCAAATTTTTATAATTCGGAAGGTTTTTGTTGAATTAAGACGACAATTAATTTTGAAGTGAAGAGTATATATAGCAGTGAATATTTTTAATCTTTCTCACTCACCGTTTACGTTATATATCTAAAAATATGAAGATCCACATCAGCACGGTGCTCCTTACAGTTGCAGTTCTTTCCCATTTAAGTGGTAAGTATACTCAATATAATGTAATTCTTGAAGCTAAACGCGAAATATTATATGTTTCAAGAATAAAAAGTTAGAGCATAATATTTTGAGGCTTAAAGTACGCAATATTAAATTCATTTAAATTATCATACCATATGTATGTTAAGCGCTCAGACGCTTTGATTTGTGTTTCTTCTAATTTTGCACTTTTATCGTTTTTAGGCCACAAAATCCATAATTTTTTAATTTAATGTTATCAATACTTCTGATAGACAATATTATTTTGCTTCTAAAATGATTTTGAATAAATAATTATTATATAAACAATTAATCTTTTGACTGACTTAATTTTGACAAAACAGTAATAAAAATGCTTTATTATTCAAATACTGATTAAAAATTCTTCTACTATAAATTGTTGAAGGTAAATTATAAAGTCATAAATTTAATGATTTAAATTGCGCCTTGTGCAATTTTAAGATGTGTTCACATATTTTAAATTATGTTGTGGAAAAGAGATCGTTGAATAAGCACAAATCAGTTTTACTCAAATATTCTTTCTGACTGTGAGCATATGTCATGTTAGGAATAAAGTTTTATATGAAAATATTTTTGTTCAACCAGAGTTTTCTCTGCCGAGGCTGAAACTGTTTCTTAATTTAGGGCAACACTAAGATATGATGTTATTTTAGTTTTTTCTTGGATATTTCATTACTCAGTCCTAAATGGAATTTGATATTTTGTAATTGTCATAGATCCCACACTAAATACTTTCGCTTGAAATTCATTAAAATGTATAGGGTTTTATAGCCACGGGCAGAAACCCTTAAAGTTTCGGTTGGATATCCATCCATCCTTCCATTAAACTTTTTCCTGCAGAACTCCACAACTCTTGAACACTTTTATCTCATCTAGGTATCTCGTAGGTTACAAAATATTTCTTGGCATCTTTTTATTTCAGAAGATCAACCCTGTTCTTGGGAACACAGCTCATCCCAAAAAACCCCATATATTCCTTTGCGGACATCATTATACCACGCAAGTCCTTTTTGTTTTATGGTGTTTCAGATATTTTTCGAAAAGCAGCCTATCGTTTTGGACACCATCCAACTGATGTCTAACTGGTTGGTTAGGATGGGTTGGTTGGTAAATGACAGATTACCCCTTAGAAATTCGTTCATCCCCTATACATTCCGCCAAAATCCCATTATTTTATGGAAACTCACGTATTCCACTAGGCCCCGTAAACAGCGCGACCCCCTGTATCCTCCAGAGACCCAAATATTCCTCTACCTATTATTTGGTATCCCATATTACTCACGCAATCCAGGCTGGTCAATGGGCCTTCAGATATAATTTATGCCTCAGGACGCCCCTATCCCAAAGAATCCCATCTATCAGCACCCAAACTATGCTCTAAAACCTCATCTAATTCACATCTACAAACTCATATCTCGAGAGTCCCATCATCTTAGGTGATCGCATCTGGTTCGTAGAAACTTTCTAATTGGACAGGAACTCACCTCTTCCTCGGGGCTTTTTTGCGTAACAGGACCCCCTTAATCCCACGGAATGCCAACTGTCCCTTAAAGGTTAACCAATCTTTCACCTCCACCCCGTCAAAATGTTGAGAAATGTCTGCACGCAGCTAAAAGGTTTTTTTCCGGCTTGTAATTATACTACATAATAACTAAAACCGCAACCTCTGCAAACAATTTTGTTTTATATTATTTAATTTATTCTTGATTTTTTCAACAACTTTAAACTTATTTTTGAGTTCACCCAAATAAATTCGTGTTCTTTGGGTTTAACATTCAATTGTGTAAGGTGCAGGTTGATGGACGCGGTGCGTTACTGGTAACTTCATCACGGACAGTTGGTGTTTTTTTACTCTTAAAAATGTTTACAAATTTATAAAATGAACTTTAAAAGTTTTCTTCTGTAATTAGCAACAATTTAGCATTTTTTACTATAGCTTTGTAGCGTGGGCTTTCTTGTGCTAGTTTTAGTGAAAACTGTTTAGTTGTTTCCAATAACAGAAAAAGTTTCTTTTCAACTTTATTTGTAAAATTTTCAAACATTATTGAATAGTAAAAAAATTAAGCACCAACTGTCGGTAATGAAGTTCTCAGTGACCAACTGCGTTGCTATTACGCTCTATCTTTAATCTTATACGTTCAACTAAATAATTATTATCGTTAGCCCGAGCCGCATGAATGTATTTGGGCCTCTTTATATTACATAATTATACTCCTTGCTATGCTGAAAAACTTACAATTTCCCTTTATTTTATAAAATAAACTCGGTCGAATAAAGCCTGATAAATTGCAGAACAGAATTTAAAGGGCCAATTCGATAATGGCAGCAAATCGAATACACCAAACCTAACCTGAATTCGTTTTTGCGCTATATCTATTAAACTTTTCTTACTGGGTAGTAGTTTTATTTTTAACAAAAAAAAGATACTTTTTAACAAAATAACTACATTTTCAACCAAATAGTAGAATTTTTTAAATTAAGTTTGACTGTCAGGTTTCGCGCAATTTTTTTTTAAATTTTAGAATAGCGTAAAATTTTTAATGTAAAGGTTATCCTAGACCGTTAATGTTGATATCTATTTTCACCTAATGTGATAATATTATCATCGGAACGGTCATAAGTCCACTTATATTTGGACAAAAGTATTCGAAAAAAGGTCTTATAGTTTCTACTAAAAATAAGAAGTCAATATTATCCTAAACGGACCACTCCCTATTTACCCGCACCACACCATCAAAAAATACAAACTTTACCGTTTTTATACAGTGTTTTTGAAACATTCTACTCTGTCAAACCTGTATTTGCTTCATAGAGTACAGTATGAGATCTGTATGAACTACCTTCGCTCTTATTCACAATTTTAAATCTTTTTACGCCCCCCCCCCCCAGCCTAAGGAGGGTAGAGTGTGTGAATTGACTACTAGTCTTGACTAGAGCACTCTCAGGTTTTTGGGGTCACTAAATCCGTATTCGAGGTCTGTTAACCTCCATTACATCAGGTTTAAGGTTATTTGAAGTTCAAACTGTAAAAAAGCCGATGACAAATTCAAAAATTACATTTCTAGGTGTTTCGGGTCGCTTAATCCGAATCCGTGGTCCGTTGAGACCCATGTTATCAAATTCTACGTCATTTGAAGGTCAAATCGTACAAAATTTGATGGGAAAATCCGGAAAATACATATATAAGTTTTTGGGTACGCAAAATTTAAATTAAGCGTTTATACAAAAGTTCAATGTCAAGTAAAGGTCATTCAAATGTAAGTTATTATTATTATTTCAAGGTAGACCTTGAAAACTCCGTAATGAATTTTGTTTACAGTAAAAATGCGTTTTTGGAAGTGCTGAATCCAGATTAGAGAATATTTTTATCCCTTAAGGTAATTTAAATGTCTTTACAGGGATGAAAACGGAGGATAGGTAGAATTTTCAATTATAAATATTACACTAATCCCTAGAATGAATTAAAAAAATATTCTGGATTTTTTTTCAGATTTTTTTAATTTGACCTTTAAACGACCTTGACTCTGATGTAATAGAAGTCAATGGACCTCGGCTTCAGATTCAGCGATCCCAAAAGTCCATAAATATACTTTTATAGATATGTAATGAGCTTCTTCACAGTTTCACCTTGAAATGACCTTGAAACGGAAATTTTGGATGTCCTTCACAAGAGATGCGTGAAAAGGCTAAAAATTAGGAATAAGAGTGAAATTAGTTCAAAAGAGTTCATAGTGTACCTTGTTAAGGCAAATATAAGTTTGACAGTTTCGAATTATTCCAAAAAGGCTGTATACAAGCGGTCAAGTTTTCATTTCTTGAAGGGGTGGTAGGGCTGAATTGGGGGTGGAGGCGATCTAATTTGGGTCAAGAACCAGCCTCAGAGACCCCCCTCCTTTTTAAATTTGTAAAACACGCTTAACAAATAATTTATTTCGGATGTAAACGAGAAAAGGAAAATGTTTTTTAAAACAGGGAAAAAAGTTTGAATTTTTTAAAATATCCCGTATCCTAGGGCTAGGAGAGGGAAGGTTGGGGAAGTAAGGGGAAGGTATATATAGAGCGATGGTCGAAATTTGCTACAAAACCCTATGTCGTGACTACATGTCATCTACATTCACCAATTTTTACAAGCAAATTAAAATGCTGTTATTTTCAGTGCTTTAATTTAGAATTGTTGCGACATTAATGCTAAGATACATATTGATTCTTTTTAAGTTAAAGAACATTTTTTTCACAGAACTGAATGCAACGAAGCCGGAAGAAGGTTCATCTTCTTCAGAAGGACGTCGAAAGCGACCGCGCAGTCAGATGATTCAACCTCAACAACCAGATCCTAAAGACGGTCCAGCAGATAGAACGGTCTGGTATGAAGGAAACGAGATTCTAGTATGGCTAGATGGTCGCTCAAGAGTACGAAGAGCTGTATATCCGGAGAATTATATTCCTAGCGCTGGATATTATACCTTCTACAATTTTTTAATCCGTACTATAGAACTAGATGGCGTTAAATTAGTGGCATATATAAATCAGCAAGGAGGTCTTATAGGAGTCAGAGGACCGAGAAGGACAGGTAAATGAATGTTGGATATGCTTTTTAGCGTACACGGCACCAATGAGTTCAGGAACTATTATCAATTACCTTTATAGGAACATGATGTTCATTTATTTCCGTCTTACGATCGAATTAAATTAATAAAAAAGACAGGGACAATCCGAGTATAAGATACGGTTCATATACAGGTCATGACATCGGAGATGTCCACCTAAGAGAACAACACACCTTTCTCATCAGACGTAGGATGGATCTTTTTGTAGGCAAAAGTTTAGTACTCCCATTGATTCAATCTTTTCTCCGATTTTTGCAGAAATTGTTATAGAGGATTTGGAGGTTTTTGCTTTTAAGAAGTTACATTTTACTTTGCCTTTTTACTTTCTGTATGCTGATGATACCTTTCTATGTGTTCCTCTGGCAAACTTTTGGATGGATGTCAATCATTTTAACAGTTTCGATCAAAAGTTTCAATCTACCTATGAAATATAAAAGAATAATAAAATCATTCTTCTGGACATAGAAGCAATTAAAGGTCAGGATAGTAATATTATTACCAATTAGCATAGGAAAAATGCATATTCAGGTAGAATGTTTAATTTCTTTTCTATTCATCCTTTTCAAAACAAAGTTGCAGTAATGGAAGACTTAGTTGACAGAGCTCTTGGTTTGTCACATGTTTCATTTCACAGAGGAAATTTAAATATGGTTAGGAATATCCTTTTTCTAAATCATGAACTACGACAATTGCTTCAGAAAAATATTATAATTAGAATTTAAAAAATCAAAAGCAGACAAAGCAAAATTTTTCTTCAATATAATCAGAAGGAATTAAAATAGTATACTTCCTTTGATACGTGTGTTCTTCCACTTTTTGGTCAAATTTCGAAAACTATTCAATTTATGTTGAAAAAGTTTAAGATTAATACTATTTTCCGCATATTGTTAAAGATGGATTCAACAATAAGTTTTTGCAAGGATCCTTTAGATAATTTTGAAAAGGGTGGTGTTGTCTTAATACTAGGATAGAGGAACACAAAAGTGATGTTTGTTAGAGACGGTGCTATCCGACTGTTCTTGCTAGACATACAAAGGAATTTATTGATGTTGACCATGAATTTGATTGGGATAATGTTGAAATTTTGCATAGTGAAAAAAAGACAAACAGAGAATTTATGGAAATGCTTTACATTAAAAAAGAAAAAAAATTATCTATTAATTTAAAGACTAATTTGGACAGGTTAAACAAGATTTATTCTAATATTATTAATTATATTTATAACTGAGCTTTCATGCATTTTAAATTTTCTTTTAATTTTTTCAGTTCTGATTTGGTTATTATTTATGGATTTTTCAGGTATGTTTATAACCGGTTTACCTTTTGACACACACCGGATGTTTTAGATAAGTTTATGATAAGTTTTCATTTTGAACCTCATTTGCTTTTTGGTTGTTGTATGAGTACTGAGCCATTGGTGTTATTCTTTACAGATGTTTTTATTGTTGTCATTTGATAATATATTAATAATAACAAAAAAGACAAAATGAAAAGAAGAAAGGAAGGGAATTTGTTTTGCTGCCTTCTCATTTGTCTTTCCTCTTTTTTATTTTTGTTCAAAGAGGGAAATTATTTTACTTTCACTTTAAGGAGTAAAAAGTATTTTTCTTCACCTTTTTTAATTTCGATGGGATCATTTTATGGTGATTATCGAAATTTGGTCGTTGGTTTCTTGGTTTTATTATCAGGAATTCTACACATGAGTTTTGATTATTGGACGTTAAATATGATTTTAAATTTGACTTTAATCTCATTTAAATTTCTTTAATTTCAATGTAGAAAAGAATCTATGATTCTAGCTCAGATTTCTATTAGAACTTATAAATTTAACGTTCACTATAAAATTAATACAAACCTTTTACACGTAGAATTGATTTATCAAAAAAAACTTCAAAACTATGAAATTAGTGATATAGTTAATAGGATTCACAAATTAGGGCAATTTTTAAATTATATAAAGTATAGAATTTGAAAAAAAATTACTGACAATTCAATTACTACCTTTTTAATATCACAAGATCCAAGTTTACTCAGACTATAGCATAATCAAAGACATGTTTACATTTAAAAATTAAACTTATTTTAAAGATGTCTTTTAAAGAATGAAAACAATTATAGAGAATAAAGATTAAGTTTGTAGTTTCAAAATGTATCCAATGTGACAAAAAGTTAATGTTAGAAAAGTTATCACAGATTTAATTTTAAATCACACAAAATCAATCACTTCAATAATGATAATACATCTTTTGAAATAGTTGAAAAATTCCAAAATCATTAAAAAGATTTAATGTTTGTAAAATCAGATTAATATAATGTTTCCATATAAGCCAATAGGAATGGTGGTGTATTATTCATACAAAATGATGACAGGTAAATATTTGAATTACAATTTACATCATCAATTAAAAAATTTGATTAATTAAAGGATTAATAAATACATGTATAAAACTAAGTAATAACAAGTTTAGGAAAGAAAATTTAAAAAACTAAAAATCAAATTCCATCAAAATAATTATCCGCACCTTTGATAGAAAGTGCCATTAAAGAAAGAATATTTTCAATTTACAATAGTTCTAGCAAACATAATAAATGGTTAGACAATGTTAAAAAACTGATCTTCGTGTTTCGTTACCATACGTGCAAGCTTAGTCAGAAAGATATAAAAGTGCTTTCAAAAAATGTGATGCTTATGTTTATTACAAAATAATCATAAGTTAGAAAATTGTGTAATAAATAAAAAAGATTCTGAAAAAAACCCAAAATTTATCAGAAATACAAATATACAAATATACAAAAATTTTAATGTTCTTCATCATGAAAAACTATTTTTTTGACTTGCAAGATATCTTTAAGGTAACAAGAAAAACAATTTTTCGGCAATCAGATTTTTTTGTATGACAGGTATTTTTGAAATCGCTAATTTTTTTATAATTTATGTCTTTAATAGGTATTATTAGCCTGAGGATGAACAAAAGATTTTTTCGAAACGCCGCATATTACAATGTGCTTGTTTTTGATTTAAAAACTGGAGAAATTTTATTAGGATTATCCTTGTCTCTTTATTTATTTAATTTAACCGTAAGACCGAAATAACTGAACTTCATGTCTCTATTAAGGTAATTGATTTGAAAATCGATCGATGAAAGTTTTTACTTTTAAAAATTAAAGAAATTTTTAGTATAAAAGTATTTTTAGTTTGTCTTTAAGTTTATTATTTATAATAATCTTTTAATTTATTCATTCTGTTTGTCCACAATGAAGCTTCAAATAGATTCCTTTAATGGAAACTACTATACCTAAAACCAAAAATTTCCATTATTCGTGAAATTCACGTTTTGACTACTGTATTGTCATCTTTTTTTAATTACAATCATTAATATTTGGCTAGAGGAATATTTATTATTATTATTGGTTATTAATTTCTTATTATTTGAACAAATGGAAGTTGTTTAATGACATTTTTTTTATTACAAATTATTCATATTTTTTCAGTGGAATATTTATCAACATTGTTTGGTTAATTTAATTTTTTTTAATAAAAATTATTACTTAAATATGAATTATAAATTAATTATTATGGAATGAATTATTATCGAATTTATTATCAATCAGTAACTAATTGTTACAGATAAATATTCCACTAAACCGACAGTAATCATTTTTATTAAAACAAAAAATAAAACGAATTTATTTTTAAAAATTCCATTTATTTAAATTATTGAAAATGAATGAACTGATGTTAATAAATACTTCACTATACCAATAGTTATAATTTTCAGGAAAAACCGCATTTTCAAATAAAATTATTTAAAAGTTTCCATTCGTTTAAATAATAAAAAATAAATGAAAAAATATTATCAAATATCCCACTTGACTAATAGTAATAATGTTAACGAAATAAAACAACAACTTTTCAAACGAAAATTTTAACTAATTCTATTTATGTCAATAATTAATAATCAATTATCCAATGATAATAAATATTCTACAAAACAAATAGTAATAATTTTAAGTAACAAAAAATACGAGAATACAAGTGCTCAAAAGGTCGATTTCATGAAGAATTAAAATTTTTTAAGGGTAGTTTTCAGGTACTCGTGGGGGTGTGTTATAGGTGTCAGCCCCATATGTCAGATGCATGAAATTTTCCGTTGGATCATTCTCTACAAACCCCCATACTTTTCTGTCACATTTTTTCAAATCCTAAAAAATTATTCCAAAAACTCAAAAAAATGATTTTCCCCCATGCAATTTAAATGGGAAACTTCAGATCAAAAACCGGCACCTGTTTAAATATAAAAAAAATTCATAAAAAAATTAGGGAATTCCTTTTTTCAGATTTAGAATGAAATGGGGAGATTGCTTCCCCCCCAAAAAAAGCGTTTTTGAACCACCCTATTGTTCACTTTATGAATACTTCTGAATTCTTTAAACTGTTCTAAATTTTTTTAATACCCACGATATCACTGAATTTTTGTAACGTTTTTCAATTATCGTAAAATCAATATAATGCACGCTGAATTATTCTAACTTTCTTTGGATATTTTGAATTCTGCAGAATTTAAACGCATTCTACACAAATTTTGAAGTTTTTTTCAATTCCTTGCAATCTTTCGAATAAAGCATGAATTGTTCTGTATTTCTTTAAGTTTTTATATTCTCTTAACTCTCCTGAATGATTCTGAATTCTCTAATACCTTTTGAATTCTTTGAATATTTTTGAATTATTTGAATTTTTTGTAATTATAATTTGTAATTGTAATTTAGAATTTCTTCAAGTTTTTTAAAACTTTTTTTTTAATTATCTAAATTCTTTTTAATTCCGTGAATTATTTTAAACTTTGTAAATTCGATTCCCAGTGGAGTGACAAGCCTAGATCTTAAAAAAAAATTAACTTATTTTCCAAGCAGTTTAAATTTTCAAAAATCAGTGATATCGCGAGAATCTAAAAAACTGAAAATAGTTTGAAGAGTTTAGAATTCTTCGAAAAAATTCACAGACTTCCGAAGAATTCACAAGATTCAAAAGTATTTAAGGAACGTAAAAGAAATCAGAAATTTTTTATAAGTTTAGACAATCGGAATATAAAAACAAAATTTAAAAAAATTCAGAAAATAAAGTAGAGTTCAGAGAATAAGAAGAATTGGAAAAATTCAAAATAACGCGTGCTTCTGATTGGTTAATCCTGGATTGTTAATTAATTATTAATTATAAGCTTTAAACAAATCTTTATTATCATTTTTCATTCCATTTTTTATAAATCAGTCAAAAATATAAGAATGTACCTTAAGTACAGAAACACCATGTTTATAACTGCTACTATTAAAAAAAATTTTTTTTTTTAATTATTTCAATTCAGGATGTTAAAATAAGAGCATTTCCTAGTTTTGAGAAATTCACAGTATAGAATATTTTATGCTGAAATTTTTTTGATTTGGATATTTTTAATGTCGGGAGTTTAAGAGTATCGGTAATTATATTTTTAAGCATTTTTAACATACTTTCATCTTTTAAATAATTTTCCACATCAAATTGTACATAATAAAGATTCCTAATTCACATACGTTATCTTCAAGATTTTTCAATTTTTAATAGTGAATATTTTATAATATTTTTTAATATTTTATAAATATTTTTAAATTTACAAAGCTTCAATTTGTTTTTAAGGTCAGCAAATTGTTCTGGAACCTACTGCATCAGCATGGTATATTAATTATTCTGCCAAACACTTTAAGCTAGAGGTTAGAAACTCAATCCCAATTGGAATTAGCCTTATGCCTGAAAATGTACATGATCCTACACAGGATTCAGTCGAACATGTTACTGTGGCTGGTATAAGAATGAAGGTATTCAGAGGGCCCACTTCAGCAATTTCGGGCGCTGCGCTTTACTCTTTATAATTGCAATTAAATTATACTATCCGCCATATAATAAAAAAATGAAAATTATGTAATGTAGTCTTATGCGTGAAAATGTTCATGATCCTGCACAACATTCATTCGGACAGGCTACCACAACTGGCATGAGAATTAAGGTGCTCAGAATGTCCACTATAACCACACGGGCGCTGAGCTTTACTCTTTTTAATTTCAATTATATTATACTATAAACAAGATAATAAAGAAATGAAAATTATGTAATATAGCCTTATGCCTGAAAATGCGCATGATCCTGCACAACATTCATTCGAACAGGTTACAGCAACTGGCATAAGAATTAAGGTGTTCAGAATACCCACTACAGCCATTACAGGCGCTGATATTTACACTTTATAATGGTAATTGAATAATACTATATGCAAGATCATAAAAAAAATAAAAATTATGATACTTATATCTGAAAATGTACATGATCCTGGAGAAATTCTATTTGAATAAGTTGCTGGGACTGGCACAAGAATTCAGGTGTTCGGAGGGTCCACCCCAGCCATTGTGGATGCTAAGCTTTACTCTTTATGATTGCAATTAAATCATACTACACATAAGATAATAGAAAAATTAAAATTGGGAAATATATTATTATGTCTGAAAATGTACATGATCCTGGACAATATTCATTCGAACAGGTCACCGCAACTGGCATAAGAATTAAGGTGTTAGGAGGGCCCACCACAGCCACTACGGGCGCTAAGATTCACTCTTTAGAATGGTCATTCAATTATACTAAACGCAAGATCATCAACAAAATGAAAATGATGTAATATTTCCTTGATGTATGTTCCTAAATAAATTCATAGTAAACTTAAAAATTATTCCTTTGTAATGTTCTGTTATTTTGTTTAACAGCGACAATAAAGGTTTGCTGTTGTATTAAATTTGTATGCTAACTGAATTGAAGAAACCAAATAAAAAAATCGAAATATAATCCATCGGAGGTTAATACTTTTTAATTATAAAGGCTACTGTTATATTTTAAATTCAAAATGCGTCTCTTTTGGTTTAAAAATATACTCTTTGTTTAAAAATTAAAGTATTTTTGAGAAAATATGTTGTTTCACTTATGAATTTACTTTATTGTTTGAGAATTTTTATAATCCAGTTTTGACTGAGAACAGATCTTGTTTAGTTAAAAATGTAAGACATTTTTCATTGAAAATTCATCTTCTTTCGTTAAAAATTGAACTGCTCTTTTAAACGTTTAATTACTTTGTTAAAAAAGTCTTCTTTGTTAGGATGATGATTATTATTGTTTATTATTGCTTATTTTTTAAAAATTTTATTACTATTTAAAGATCCATCTCTATGGTTGAAAATTCGTCTTTCTGACAGAATTCAACAGATTTCTATAATAAATTGAAATATGTTTTTGGTTTAAATATCAAGTATTAAAATTGTTTGCTAAAATTGATCTGTTTTGATTAAATTCGTTTCCTTTTGATTCAAATTCAAATTCAAATTTTTTTCTCCTAATTAAGAAAGATAAAAATGGTTTAAAATTTTCATTTAATTTTAAATTATTAAATTATTATCGTTTTGCACAGTGTAATTTCATCATGCGATGACAAAAATTAATATTAAAAAAATTTAAATGAGATTAAAATCCAATTTAAAATCCTTATTCTCTCTATTTTTTTATTTTATTAATTTTTTGCCTTGATAAAAAAAATCAAAAAGACGAAGGAAATAGAAAAGAGAAGAAAGAGATTTAGTTTATTGCCTTGACATTTTCATTGCCACTTCTTTATTTCCGTACGAAAAAGAAAATTTGTTCTTTTCTTTTTTATGGAAAAAATGTTGATCTTTTTTCAAATTTTAAGGGGAACATTTTATGGTGGTTGTCCAAATTTATTCATATGATGTTTGATTTTATTTTCAGGAACTCTGTACATTACTAAAGCAGTTATTACTATTTTTGAAATTTGTATTGTCCCAATGGGCCATGGAAAGAGTCTTTTTGAGATAAAATGATGTAACTAAGCAATTAACACCCTGTAAAATTTTGTTTCTTAATTCAACAAACTGCTTTTCGCCTAATTTCCTGTAGAGAAGAGATTCTATAGCTAGCAGTTTAGAACCTGCCTTTTTTAAAATGGATTCAATCCATGGCCAAAATTTATTTTAAATTTCATGTTGAACATATCTAAGTACAAGGGTTTTTTTATTTTTTTGTTTTGGATATTAAAAACGCCTAATTTTAATTTTTTTTAATTTCGAATTTTCAATTTTATAGCCTAGATTTTAGAATTTTTTCATACTTTTTATTTTATTGATTTACTGATTGAGATTCTCAGAGTTTTATCAAACTTAATTTTCAGTTTGAAAATGTATAAACAATCCAAAATTATGTTAGATCATTAAAACTAAAACAGCTTGTCATATGAAAATAGTTTTAAAAAATTTGAAAGTCGTTTGAAGAGATACACTTTCGTCTTTAGACTTGTTTCACGGATGTCAGGTCATTTGACTTAAAATTCAAAATAAAGCTTTGGTTGAGAGAAGCTCCGTGAAAGTGTCTTTGTTTTGGGGGCGAATTTTTCATTTTTAATTTGTTTTTCGTGATCATGAGTAAAGACCACACATACCAGAATTGTTCACTTTAAAATACATTTTAATAAAAAAAGGTTCTAACGATTTTGCAGATCTATTTTGTTGAAAAGCTTCTTTTTTTCTCATTTTTGTTCGTCTACTGTGTCGTTTATGAGCGCAATTTGTCAACAAAATTATAAAGGTTGCTAGCATAATATTTCAGGGATTTTGAAAAACAAAGTTTTCATTTTTGAAAATTTTTTATGTTGCCCCTTATTTACCTTACAATTTCCATTTTCAACTGATTTTTAAAATTTTGTAAAGTAAATTTGTCAATAAAATTAATAAGATAAATTGTTTCAATTTTTAAGTTTTACGAGTTTCATACAGGCACTGAAGTATCAACTATTTTTTTCGAATACTTTAAAAATCAGTATCAAACGAAAAAAGAAATGAACCGGAAAATATGAATAGAATGCATAGACAAAAGTTGCTCTTCCAAACAAGAATGAAAACTCATCCAAATTTGTCATCAATAATTTTTTGAAAGAACGCTTAATTTTTGTTTTAGGCATAAAAAATAACATTAAAAATGAAGAATTAAATTTTTTCCGCTACAGAATGTACTATAAAAACTAATAAACAAAAGTTGTTCACTCAAAAAAGATCTACAAATTTTGTATAAATAATTTGAAGATAGGGCACCTAGATTTTCTTTTTTTCGTAGAAAATGAGTTTAAAACTAAAAAACTAAATATTTTAAAAACGACACAAGATGAAAAAAAATGAAAAAACAAAAGCTGATCAACCAAAAAATATCTACAAATTTGTTATAAAATCTGGTTATTAAAAATCATCAAAAATAAAAAAATAAACTTTTTGTTAAAGAAACACAACCTACAATTCCATTTTATATAACAAACATTTTTCCCTGAATTATATTTAAAAATTTGCTTAGAACTACTTTACGCTAGGGTGAGTATATTTTTAGTTTAAGCTGTAAAAAATTTTTTTATATCAACAAATTATGTGTATAGAAAAACGATACTAGTCGCAATAAAATGTTTGAAAACAATTTTTTTAAATGGGATGTTCAATATTTTTTAATCATAAAAGAGTGTGTTCGTTAAAGCCGAAAGTGCTTTAACAAAAGAGAATTTACAATCACTAAATGTCAGTTGTCGATGCACTATCATCAAGAAAAATATAATTGGCAGAAGGCGTATCTGACGAATGTGCATGGCGTTACTTAGATCTCTAGCGAACTACAGACTTTTTGAACTCGATAATCGAAATTTCCAGGTCAAAATTTTTTTCTTCTTCTTTGGATTTAAAACTCAGTTTACACATTTTTATAGATGCACTCAGTACGGGAAACTGAGTTAAAAAAGTCCTGGAAGCATCCCTGACCTTGAAAATTGTCATTCCAAGGTCAGTTTCCTTGTTGCTACTTTAATCTCGAACTCGGTATGATTTTCAAAGTCAAGGGTACTTTCAGGATTTCTTTCAAAATTTTTTTCGTACAACGCATCAAAAAACATGGGTATACCAACTATAGAGCTAAAATAGCAGGAATTGTTTTTTTATATATTGGTCTTTACGTTGCGGACGGGGCTGGTCGAAATAACGACCACCTTTTAGGTTAGGGACTTAAAATAAATTATGAATTTGAATTTTATATAAATTTTTGGTCAACTAAAAACTCGATTTGAACCAAAAATTTTCGTCCTCTAAAGGTTAACAGGAAAAATTTTATTTAATGAAATGCGTGTGTCACTATCATAGAAATTAACATTTAAAAAATCAATACATGAAAAATTCGATTTAAAATAAAAATTTTTAAATTAAAGTTTTTCTGAAAAAATTTACTCTCGTCACACCACTGGGAATCGAAACACAGCACTCCCAATTGTCGGTCAAGTTCCTTTCCACTAAGCTATTAGAACGATCTCAAGCAGAATCCATTTTTGGAAATATTCGCAAGTTAAAATTATAATTCTTCTCAAAAATTCCCTACTTCAAGTCAGCATAATAATAATTCTGTTGGAACATTTCCAGGTTTAGAATAATAGAAGAAAAATGTACATTAACACGGATTTTCCAAAGCTTTCTCCAAATTGTTTGGAACTCGCTCTTTTAGTTTTTGACAGGATGGGTAGTTTTAGTTTAAATCGTGAATAATAAAATTTAAAACAAATCCAAAATTTTGAAAGAACGTTAGACGGAGTAAAAAAAATTAATAGACAAAAAGTTAAATACCCAAAAAGGTCTATACATTTTATATTCACCATTATTTGATAAAATTCAAAGGCTTTATCTGAATCTGAAAAAGTAAATTAAAACATAAATTTGAAAACAAAAGACACAATCAATGAAAAAATTAAAAGATAAGAGTAAATTACTCAAAAAGAGTAAACAATTTTGTAAGAATAATTTTTATTCTTACGTGGGAGCGCGGTTTTTCATTCAATTGTGAAGATAACGTTAATTTAAAAAAAATGTTTATAAAATACATATAAATTTATTATAAACTTTTGTTTAAACATTTTGTTTCAATTAAGATATGAATCTAACAGATTCATTAGTTGAGCACAGCCTACAAGGTTTCTTACGTATTGTTTTTAATGTTGACTGCTTGTTCTAGCCTGAAATACATTGTCATGCGTCTTCCAGGTAGTTTCCACGAATTGGAAAGTTTCAAATCCCCTTAGTTTTTTTTTAGAAGTCATGCTGAGGTGTACTCCAATAGTAATAAGTATCTCTTCATAACAGTGCATATGTTTCATTTTTCCCACTCACCTTAACAAAATCTATTTAAAAACATGAAGATCCATATAAGCACTCTGATCCTCGCGATTATAAATTTTCCACATTGTGGTGGTAAGTTTATTTACTATAATACAATTATCAATTCTAAATATAAGACACATTTCTAGTATAAAAAGTTAAAAACGTTTAGGTTAAATTTCAATATATGCAATTATTGTACTCTTTTTATTCAACATATGTTAGAAGCGAAGACGTTTTGATTTTGCGATTTGCAAAATGTAACTTTTTTTAAGCTTAAAAAAGTTTTAAAATTTTCTATTTTTGGAATGTTTTCGGTTAAAAATTATTTTAGTGAAATTTTATATACATGATGTCCTAGGCTCAAGTGTCCGGGCTTATATAGCTGCATAGAAATACAAAAAATAAATCGAAAATTCCTTTTACAAAAATCAGTTGAGCTTTTAGTTTTTGAGTTACAAAGTATTTATGCTGGACCAATCAGGAGCGCGGTATAAATAGCTGTGCGTCCGTGAGCGGGAGTCAAAAGTAGTGTAGTGACCGCTTTCCGCAATGACACTGCGTTGCACACCTATTCACGGACGAACGAATATATATATATCGCGCTCTTGATTGGTCCAGCTTAAATTTTGTATATCTCAAAAACTAAAACTTTAAATGATTTTCGGAAAATAAGTTTTCGATTTATTTTATTTTAGTTCAGTCATGTGAGTCCGGAAACTTGAGTCTCGGACACCCTGTATACACATTCATACTTCTAGAAATTCGAATAAATAATCAAGTTTCGTATTATGCAATCTCAAAAATGGTCGATGTATTGTAAATGAAACTGTCACCAAGAATAATTTGTTTAATTATTGTGTCGAATCAACACAAGTCGGCTCTGCTTGAATATTTGTTTTATCTATGAGCAGATATCAATGTTATACTTCAAACACAGTTAATAAATAAACCGGTTTTTGTTTATCCCGCGTCTACTCTGCTGAGGCTGAAAATATTTCTCAATCGTAGGCAACACAATGATGAAATGTTACTTTATATTTACACGCTCGAAGTGTGCAGTTTGATGATATGAGTGCAGTGCAATAATTAAGTTTATAATCAAATCAATAATTAATCCAGAAATATATTGATCCAGAAAAGGCAGATCTGCCAAATCGTGGATGAAATTTACCCCCACCATACCTACCGTTTGGGAGCCGCAAAACAGAAGATGCATGATTACCACTGTGAGTTCGTGTGTAAGCCGAAAATGCACGATTCGACTTCGGTTTTCTGCTGTGCGATGATTGCCGATCTGAAAGCTGCGGAAGACTTCGGTGGTCTTCTATTTATGTCTCGATCCCCATTTGAAAGAAATGGAAGAAATTGGCGAATTTAATGTTTCGCATGATTCTTCATTTCATGCACGAGTCGATTTTGAGGTTATGTATTTCAGGTGTATA
>NC_046659.1:138479450-138483928 GCF_010883055.1 Belonocnema kinseyi | reverse complement strand
ATTTTCTTCGATACCTTGCTAATGACTTAATTAATGATTATAATTATTTTTAATTGAATTGTTACTAAATAATTTATTAATTATTAAGTAAGACACAATTAATAATAATTTACATTTATTTAATTCAATCGCTAGATTTAAGTTATAAAATACGATCCCCAGAGGTGACATTTACTTTGCCCCTAAGTGGATTTTACTAAATAAGTTTCGCAGTAGGAACTACATTCCCACTTCGTACATACTACTAAACAAGTATCTTTCAAGCGACCTCTTGCTCAATAGAAACTACATTGCCGCGTCGTATATTCTACTAAACGAGAATCGTCCATCCGACCGCATGCGCAGTAGGGACGACGTTTCCTCTTCGTATATTCTACTATACGAGAATCGTGCATCCGACTACATGCGTAGTAGACACTACGTTTGCCCTCCGTAATTTCTACTAAACGAGAATAGTCCATGCCCCGCATGCGCAGTAGACACTACGATTCCTCTTCGTATATTCTACTATACGAGAATCGTCCATCCGACCGCATGCGTAGTATGCACTACGGTACTGTGAGTAGTAATACGGACTAGACAAGCGTTTAGTAAATTCAACCGCTAGCTTAGTCTGTCCATTATATACTACTCCGTTTAGTAAATCTCACCCTTGCTGGGGTGAGAGCTACCAAACATTTTTCTCCGTGCAGGTATTGACAGAGTAGATGGAAATATGTATTTAGAATCTATTAAATTAAATTTTGTCTCCAAAAAGGTCTCCAATTATTTTAATTTTTTTTATTTTCTCGAATAATTCATGGCTTTATCTAGCCTGTAAAGACTTTAAGCTATTCTGTTATTCGCTGATCATAAAGCAGATTCCTTCACAAATTTGACTTTTAACATATGGCATAATAATGCGTGTATTTTTGAAGAAGGATTATTCAATCGATGTCTCTAGTAGCTTAATGGGAAAGCTCCCGAATAGGAATCTGAATGTATGTGGTTCGATTCCCAGCAGAGCGAAAGAAGAAGACTTTTTTCAGAAAACAATTGAACTCAAAGAATTATTCATTCCTAGCTCTATCTACAATGTGAAGACGTTGAGGACATGTGATACTTAGAAAATTATCGTTTTTACCAATTTTAGGTTGCCCAGACTTTTTTCTAGAATAATTAATATTTTGTTTTAAAAATTTGGGAAATGCTAGCGAACATGCTAACGGACGTCCCCACAGACTTTTTTTATAGTTTAATTGAAAAAAGTTTTAATTTAACAAAATGTAATTGATTTGCATAGCGCTTAAAATATAGTATCGATTTTTTCAGGGTTAGATTCCCCGGCGTTTTTCGTAGGATAAGAAATGTTATGCCTTATAAATCTAGGAAACAACATAATATTTTTGGACGAAAACTTTGGACTTACAAATAAACATAGTAACTAATCTCCCGGAACTAACCTTGTTTGCAGGCAATCAAAAAAGTTTATTTCATAAATAATTTCCACGTTATCGGAAAGGCAGAGATGAAAAACGACGTAACCTCAAAATAATGCATATGCATAAAATTTTTATTCAGCATAATACAGTTTTGTTGTTGTTATTATCCATTAAAAAAGAGTCCGGGCACATCCGTTATGATATTTTATAACATCTCCGAATTCAGTTTTTGAATTTGTATGAAAGGGGATATTTTAAGTCTCCTCAAATTAGGTAGGCTCTTAAGAATATTTAAAGATTGTTTCTATAAAAGGGAGGCCTAGGGATAATCTATTCTTCAGGACTGTCTTGGCTAAACTAAAGGCTGGACCAAATTCAAGGCGCCTTACTTCATTTGTTTGCAACTCGTTAAAAAATCTGAATTGTCTTATAACAGGTATCTAAAAACATTCAAAATTTGGAAATATTCAATCAATTATTTATTGCGGGAATTTATTAACTGCCAGATCGTGGATGAAATTTACCCCCAGCATACCTACCGTCTGGGAGCCGCAAAACAGAAGATACATGATTACCACTGTGAGTTCGTGTGTAAGCCGAAAATTCACGATTCTACTTCGGTTTTCTGCTGTACGATGATTGCCGATCTGAAAGCTTCGAAAGACTTTGATGGTGTTCTATTTGTATCTCGATCCCCATTTGAAAGAAACGGAAGAAATTGGCGAATTTAATGTTTCGCATGATTCTTCAATTCATGCATGAGTCGATTTTGAGGTTATGTTTTTCAGGTGTATATAGTACGAGTATTATTACTATTATATATATTATTAATGCTAATATTAAAATTATGAAATATAACATTAATTTTAATTAACAGTTGACTAACTTTTAATAGAAATAGTTAAACTTTAACAAAAAACAATTAGTTTTCGGCAGAAAAAAATTTAAATAAAAGACAAAAATTTTTTTTAAATTTGTTAAATTTGTTTTAAACAAAATATTAAAAATTTTAAACAAAAAGTTAAATTTCTATACAAAATGCTGAATTGTATATGCAAAAAGGCATTTTTAATAAAATACATGAACTAACATAAAATATAAATTAATATTTAATCATAGTTAAATTTTCGACAAAAAAGATTAATTTTTTGTAGTTAAAAGGAATTACTTTTTAAGCAAAAACAAAACAAAAATTCTACAAAATAGTTAAATTTTCAGAAAAGAAATTTTTTCAACTAAATTGATAAATCATCCACCAAAACAAAAAAACTAAATTTTTTAAACAGCAGTTTCACTTTCAACCAGTAAAATTAAAAAAAAGTTGTTAAAATTCTTTGAAATTTCTTTAAATGATTGAAATTAATTAAAAATTCCTTGATATATTTTAAAACATCCTAAAATATTTAAAATTCTTGAAAATCTCTTGAAATTTTGCAAAGCTCTTGAAAATTTCTTGCAATTTTAAAATTAGACAATCTCTAAATGAAATTATTTCGGACTGAAATTTAGAAAACAGAAAAATTTTAAAACATTAAAAACTTAACTGTTTGTAGATTAGTTAAACCATTCAATTAAAGTTTTAATAGAAATTAATCGAGTTAAAGTTTAACTATTTCTGAAAAGATTTTTGTCTATAAATATACAATAATAAAAATATATATATTTTAAGGGTATTTTTAACTTTTCAAGGCATTTTTAAGAGATTTCAAAAGATTTTAAAGGATTTCAAATATTTGAGGATGTTTTAAAAGATGTCAAGGAATTTTCATCCTATTTTTCTAATTTTAAGGAATTTCAAAGAATTGGAAAGAAGTAGTTTAAACATCTTTAAAAAAAGGTCAAGGCATCTCAAAATATTTTGAAGCTATTGCAATATTTGAGAGTATTTAAAAATTTTCCAAGGAATTTGCAATTGATTACGGTGATTTTATCTGAGATTATGAAAGATTTAATATATTGTAGGGTATTTTAATAGATTAAGGGGAATTTTAAATTTCTTTCAATAATGTAGTATGAGATTGTAAAAGATTTGAAATATTTTAGGGTATTTTTGAATTTTCAAGGAATTTTCAAAAGATTTAAAAATATTTCAAAGGATTTTAAATATTTGAGGATGTTTAAAAAGATTTCACAAAATTTTTTATTCATTTTTATAAATTGAAGAAATTTCAAACAACTTTAATAATTATAGCATGGTTGTTTGAAAAAACTCCAAATTACCTTAAAAATCTCTAAAAGATGTCAAGATTTAAAAAAAAATTTTTAAGGTTTCGAAATATTTGAGAGTATTTTAAAAGGTTCCGAAGAATTTTCAACTGATTACAGTAATTTAATATGAGATTTTTAAGGATTTAATACATCTCAGGAAATTTTACTAGATTCCAAGGAATTTTCAATTGATTTCAATAATTTAATATGAGATTTTAAAGGTTTTAAAATATTCCAGGGAATTTTTAAAATTGCAAGAAATTTTCAAGAGCTTTTCAAAATTTAAATAGATTTTAAAGGATATTAAATATTATAGTTTTAAAACATTTCAAGGAATTTTCAATTAATTTCAATACTTTAAAGCAATTTCAAAGAATTTTAACTATTTTTTTCAATTTTCCTGGTTGAAGGTCGAACTGCTTTGTTAAAAATTTAGTTTTTTTTGGTTGATGATTTATCAATTTAGTTGCAAAAATTTAACTATTTTGTAGAACTTTTATTTATTTTTTTGTTTAAAAATTAATTTCTTTTAACTACCAAAAAATTAATCATTTTTGTCCAAAATTTAACTATGATTAAACACTCATTTTTGTATAAAAAATTAGACTTGGTGAAAAATAAATTTCTTTTGTGCAAAGTGCATGTATTTGACCAAAAATGCATTTTTTCATATACAAATCAACCTTTTGGATAAAAATTTAACTTTTTGTTTTAAAATTTATATATTTTGTTTAAAACAAATTTAACAAATTTTTTTTCTGCAGAAAACTAATTGTTTTTTTTTAAAGTTTATCTATTTCTATTAAAAGTTAGTCAACTATTAATTAAAATTAATGTTGTATTTTATAA
>NC_046659.1:138477904-138479350 GCF_010883055.1 Belonocnema kinseyi | reverse complement strand
ATCGCTTTCTTAAGAAATCACTTTTTTGTTCAAGATTTATATTTTAGGTTAAAAGTTATCTCGTTGGTTAAAAGTTTAATTATCTTATTGAAAATTAAACTATTAGGATCAAAATTAAGCTACATTGTGAAATTTTTGTATTGAAGGCTTATGTCTGTTGAAAATTTATCTGTTTAGTGGAAAATACATTTTTTGTTATTTAAAATTGATTTTTTAACAGAGAATGTAACTTTCCTATTTCTTTAAGATAGAAATTTTTAGTTAAAATTTGGCATTTTTTTGTTGCAGAAAAAAGTTTTTAGTTTGAAATTTCGTTTTTTTTGCGTTAAAATGTCTTTTTAGGTTGAATATTCAACTATTATGCTAAAAGCTTAATTATTTTGTTGAAAATTCCAGTATTTTGTCAAAGACTTATCCTTTAAAGTAGAAAAATTTCTTTTTCGTTTGAAATAAATTAATACATTTAAAAATTTTAAATTTGTATATGAAACACTGTTTTATTCCTGTTTTATGTATGTGATATTTCTCTTGTCGTTAAAATTTAATAATTTCATATTGTAATTAAAAAATGTTCCATTATGGTGAAAAATCATTATGACATCCTCTCAAGTTAAGGCGTGTTCCTTGGGTGCATTTTTTAGTCGAAAAGCGACGTGAATATGAAGTTTAATTGTTTAAACTAACACATTTTTCGTAGTTGTAATTTATGGTATTTTCTTGCCTTTGCAATTAATGATTTTATAAGTTCCATTTATCTCAATGTTTCTAAACATATTTTATTGTTCTTATTTGTTGTAACAATTTCATAATAACAAAAGTTTGGAGCCACACATGCTCAAATGTACATACAACTTCTACCCTCTGTTCTGTCCAGAATAAGCATCTGACCAAAAAAATTTAGGGGACTTTTTTGCTTATTTTTTGTGCCCCCCCCCCCCACACACAGTTTTATTTGTTATTAAATTTTTTTGTGAATGAAAGTCCTGAAGTATATGTGTTTTAAAGTAAAAGTTACTAAATGGAAACAAAAAATTCAAATACGCACAACTTCGTGTGCCTTTTTTCACAAATTTCAAAAATAATTATCGTCTAATTTGCTTTAAAATAAACATATTTTTAACCCGAGATATTTGAAATTGATTAGGTCATTATCTAAAATGTTTACATCCAAGGATTCGCGCATGTTTTTAAATTTCATCACAGTTAATTTCCTGTAAGTCATACAGCGTTTTTTCTTTTATATAGAATCCTTTTTTGGAAGGCTTCGTAGAATTTGGAAAAATTCTAAATATTTTCGCCAATGAAGAGGAGCGAATTCTCTTTGCCTGCAAGAAAATCATAGTCAAATCTTTCATTGAAGAGTTACATGCATATGAAGTAATTAACTCTTTTGAAAAGACATGTTGTTTGGCTGAGAATTTGGTATCTCCGTATTTAGCGATACAT
>NC_046659.1:138466515-138477804 GCF_010883055.1 Belonocnema kinseyi | reverse complement strand
ATAGAGCTCCAAGGAGATTATGTTGAAAAATAAAAAAAAATTTACCCAAAAAAAATTGTTTTTATACTTCATTCTAAGGACTTATTGAACTACCCTCATAGTAGCATATACTACAACAGTTCTCTCCGTGTGAAGAAATTCTGTTATTCTCTGATGATATAACAGATTCCTTAAAAAATTTAACTTGTAACGCCCGGCATAATAATGCGTGTATTTCTAAAAAAGGATTTTTGGCTGGATTTCTATAGTAGCTTAATGGGACAGCACTTGACAGGCTATCGGAAGTTCTATGGTTCGTTTCCCAGCGGAGCGAAAGAACATCTTTTTCGGAAAAAATGTATTATTGCTGTTGTCAATATTTTACTTGAAGTGAGGTAATAGTTAATTCTAATAAATAGGCGTGATTAGTTAAACAATAATTGCTGCGTTTAATGAAACTATCCATAAATAATGCTAGGAAAATTAAGGTTTTTTCTAAAACATTCCACTTTTCTCTGCTTTTTACTAGAAGCGAAGTAAAAATAAAATAAATTTTTAAAAAACATAATCGTTTAAACCAAATATTATTGTTTATAACCTAGGGTTTGGTTACAGTTAATCTAGATAAAATTATGGTAGTTATGTTTTTGAGATAATTTATTTGCAATCTGATGTTTGATTTACAAAATTTAAAATGACTGATCTAATATATCGAAAATGAAATATTTAAAATTTTTGGATCTGGAGAAAATTAGTGGTACGGAGGTTTCTTGGGTCGCTGATTTAAAATCTTTAAAAACAATCTAAATGGCTGATCCAATATTGCGGAGATTATTTATTAAAAATGTTAGGGTCTTGATAAAATTGGCGATGCTCAGGCTTCTGGGGTCGCTAAATGAGAATATTTTGTTGTATTTTACAAATTCAGAATAGCGGATTCAGTACGGCGGACATTAATTATTAAAAATATTCGGATATCGATCAAATTTGTGATACTCTGGTTTTCGCGGTTTTTGAATCGAAATATGAAGTATAATTTCGCAAATATAAAAATTGCAAATCCAAAATGCTGCACTAAAATAATCAAAATTTCTTAGGACATCAAATCTCAATTCAAAGACTTTAAAAACACTAACACTATCAACGACAATTTATTCGGACAGCGTTAAATAATTTTTTTTCTAAAATGTCCGCACATGTCCTAAAATTGCAGTTGGCATGCAATTCCTGCACAATAAATGCGGTGAAATTCTAATCGACAAAATATTGTGAGGATTCTCATAGTATGTAATAATTTTTTTTTTTATTATTGGAAAATGTAGACTGCCGGTCTACATCTAGATCGTTTGCATCAGATATGATGGGTTTTGTATTTATAAGCGTTTTTTTTTTGCAGAATCATCAAGAAGGGATGAAAACGACTCATTCCCACCTACTCCTGAAAATAATGATTTTCTTACTGCTCATGAACTAACAAACCTACTAAATCAATTGGATTCTTCTGAACATTCACATGGCGGGGACTTTGGACACCATACGGCTATGCCTCCAAATCATGCATCACATACCAACCAGGATCATGAATTTGCAGAAAGACCACTCGGTGAGTTGAAAATTCATGAATTCTATTAAAAATTTAAATCAATTTTGGCGGAGAAATTCTTTTTCTTGGTGTAAAGTTATTTTCAACTGCATATCAAACTATTTCTTTTTGTCTCGAAAATGTATCTTCTCAAATTAAACATTAAACTACATAAACGAAATTCCAACTATCTTATGACAAATTTATTTTCCTGTTAGAACGTTTTTTATTTTATTTGAAAATAGTTGTATTAAAAATGAAAATAAATCCTTGAAAATTTTGTTTTTCTTTTCTTTGAAAATTGATTTCAAAAATTTTAATTAACCTGTTTTCTATTCGTTGCAAAATTATCTTTCTACGTTTAAGGAAAATTATTAATTTTTTATAGGAAAATTAAGATTCTTGCTTGAAAATACCTTTTTTTAAATTGAAATTTCAAATATTTTGTTGTAAATTAGTTTTTCCTTCTTGCTAGAAAATTGTGGTTGTTAGAAATCTATTTTTTTCTTGAAGATGCATCAATTTAGTTATGAATGTTTTAAATTCAAATATTTCTTTGAAAATTAAATTTTCTATTGAATCACTTTGCTTAAGCGTATATGGAATGACACCTTGACTCGAACTTGTTGGCGGTACCGTATGGCCCCACGCATTTTATCGCTTTTAAATTGCTTATATTATTTAAGTTTCAATTAGTTATTTAATTAATTAGTTGAATTTGTAAATTAGCTCATTAGTTTAAGTTACTTAGAGTCATATAACTTGAACATCGAAAGGAGTTGAAAATCAGCGACAGAAAAAAAAAATTCGCAGCTGTTGGGTTAATGACAAATTTGTTTAATTGGTTCCCGAAAAAAGGAATTGAAAAAAGTACTCAATTGCGAACAAAAAATATAGTAAATGATATTTTAAACAAGAAAGATATTTACATAAGGGAGGCCACCTTCTAGTGGATAATTGATCATATAATAGATAATAATTAATTAAGAACATACACATAAGTACGGAAATACATTCCAATTTCAATATCTAATATTATTATGTATAAAAAAGTTGAATTAAATCTAAAAAAATTCAATTTCTGACGAAAACGATACATTTAAGGATGCAGTTGAACTTTCGGCCACAAAGAATACTAGGTTCAATAAGTAATATTTTTAAATATTTTTTACTCTCACATTTAACCATGTATTTAAATTAAATAAAATTTTTTTGTTTACAGTTAAATTTCTTTTTATGCAGTTGTCGTTTTATATGAAAATTAAATTCATCGATTATAAGTAGTTCTGTTAGCTAAGATAGAATTTAACAAAATATTATCATTTTCAACAGAAACATTAAATTTGCAACTAAATAGTGGAATTCTTAAACAATACAAAAAAAAATTCAAAAAAAAAGTGTAAAACTGGAGTTTTCAACAAAAAGAATGAACTATTAGCCAATAAAAAATAATTTTGATTATTATGTTCTGACCATTAATTTCGAATGTATACGTAAATCTGCGAAAGAGGGAAATTTTCCTGAAAACAGGACAAAGAAGAAATTCTTTAAAGAACAAAATTTCTTTAAAAGCGAAAAGTGATCATCTAAAAAGACTAAATATTATCTAAGTTATAAATTTCACTTGAATTGACCCCGCCCCCCTCCCACCTCACCAATTTTCTGTTGCTTTCCATCGTAGTTTTTGATGTCTCAAACTGAACAGAATGTAAAAAAATATGTTTTTGCTGATCTAGAAAATTAATTTTATTTGATAATCTTATTTTTTAATAGTCGATCCGTCTTCTCGTCCAATTTTTTACCTGTCAGGGGAGTAGAGAATGTCCCTAGCAGACTTTACGCCATAACCTAACCGAGTTCACCCCATAACCTGACCAATTTTACCCCTTAGTTTAAATGACTTCACCCCGTACCATAACAGACTTCATCTTGTACCCTAGGCAGGCTTGATTCAACAATCCATGGTCCCACCAATTCAATGCTCAAATACGTTCGACTTGGAGTGACTTGGAGTGAACCGACGCCCCCCAACATACTCACTGCATTGTCGCGAATGGAAGGGGAAGCCAAGTGCCGCACTCGATCCAAGATGTCAGAAATGTCTGATGCCTTAGGGTGTCGAATCTGATTGGTTGAATTTTTTTTACTTGCGCCTGGCAGGACCATGCTTTGTTGGATCATGGTAGGGAGGTGAAAATAGGATTGGATAGGATAGTATAGTATAAAACATTATAGATCAGGAAACGAGATAGACGGTGATACGTAGGCGCATTCTACCAGCTTTCACTAATTATTGCTACTAAAATTTTTAATCTTTTTTTACAGAACTGAATACAACGGAGCCGGGAGAAGTTTCATCTTCAGGAGAACGTCGAAGGCGAGGGCGACCAAAAGGGTCATTGACAACGCGAAAACCAGGGCAAGTTCTCGGGCGGCCACGGAAGAGACCATCAGATCAAAATCAATTTGGAATCGCAGATCCTAACGAAGGTCAGAAATATTCGAAATGATGATTTTTTCATGACAGTAATTCCATTAAGTATTTGAGTATCAAAGTGAACTGACAGATGAAAAAAGTGAGGAGTGGAAGTGGGTTAGGTGTGGAGGTGTATGTAGGGTTGGATATGATAGGCCAAGATATAATATTTAAGCACAGGCGAATGCTTAAATCTTTGGTTTTTTTTCACAGAACTGAATGCAACTGAACAAGGAGAAGGTTCATCCTCGAAAGAACGTCGAGGGCCAGGGCGACCGCGAGGGTCGGCGACAGTGCGACGCCCAGGGGTAGTGCTAGGGCGACCGCGGGGTTCGGCGACAACGCGACGCCCAGGAGTAGTGCTAGGGCGACCGCGAACGAGACAGTCGGATCAAGATCAATTTGGCATCAGAAATTCTAAGGACGGTGAGAAGTGCTCAAATTAATATTTTTTTCGTGTCAATGATTCTGTTATAGATTTAATTATCACACTGCACTAACACCATAAAACTGCACATTTGCAGCTTTAGGACAAGAGCTAATGCATAAAGTATATTTTTGCTTCTTTAGAAAGTTTTTTTTTCTTGAAAATCTGATTTTCTGAACAGGTTCATCCATCCTCTCGTCGTATTTTTTACCTGAGACAGGAAGCAAAGTATTTCCCTAGCTAAGTTTACTATATAACCTATCTAAGCTCACCCCGTACATTATATCATTTTAACTCGTACCATAACAGGCCTTATCTAGAGACAAGGCGCGCAAGAGGGAAAGTATGGAAGAGTAAAAGGAGGTAACAAATGGAAAAAGGGGGAAGTTAAAATAGAGCAGGTGAAAAAGGTGAAAGTAGGATTATTTAGGATAGTATAAGATATTATAGTTGTCGTAAATACCGACCCAATAAGTGGAATTTGCTGACTGTACTAATACGATTCGCCATTCTAAAGTACAAACTACTGTTATGTAACTTTAATTTAATAACAAATTCTCAATTTTGTAATTCACAAGCAAATATAGAATTTGATAATTAAGGCGACTGACTTTCGCGCAAAAATATAAAACCCAATAAATTTTGCAGAGTATAACTGATAACTATGTGAATTCTGAATTAAAACTCTACTGTGTTTCAATTCAGACCAGGTTTTCACGATTTCATTGATGTTAATTCTGTCCATAATATCTTTCGAGGAAAACATAACATCAAAGAATCCAAACGATTAACGCCTACCGTCGTTCGTACACCATTAATGACCAGCTATAATTTGCTTAAATATATTTTAACGGATCCCGAAGAAATTGGAGAATTCAAAACAAATTTTACAATTTTATAAAAAATTGATTTCGATACATTCAGGTTTGTCTACAAAGAATTTGGATTGTAACTTAACAATGGACTAGATCAATTCAATTATACCCTGCCGATGAAAAAGCATTGAAAACAGCACTGAAACGGCACTACACAGTGCCGTTCCAGTGCTGTTTTTTGAAGCAACTCAGATTCCGGTTTTAAATTTTTAGCAGAAGTTTCCTTTCTATCTGCGACCGGTACGTAGCGAATACAATAGGACCATTATATGACCGTCCCATCGCTTCTCAGTCCCGTTAAGGTGCTGAAAAATCAGCAAAAAAGAGCTACTGAAGCAGCACTGGCGGCCCAGTTCAGTTCATCAGTACTTTTGCAGTGCTTTTTCATTGGCAGAGTATAGTTTTCTTTGTACGCGGCAATTTCAAAAACTATTTGAATTAATTGGAGCTTCAAAAAGATTGTTTTAAATTATTTCGAACGCTAGATGTGACAAATTGAAATACCGCTTTGGACTCTGTACGATAAAATGTGAATAAGTCAAAAATGAAAGCCGATTCGAGGTTGTCTTCGAGTAATTTTGGAGCACGGCGTTATTTGCTCTGTTTGGAAAAATCACTTGGCGGATTAATCTTAAGGCTTTTTGCTAAGCAAAGTAAGCTCTTGATCAGATTCTTAATTTGTGTTTGTCATTTTTCATTCCTCCAAAAGATTTCCCAGTGAATTAAATCATTTTTAAAGCAACGTCAAAGTTTAAATTTCCAGTTTTGAACAAATCTGTTGAAGTTTTTTATTTTGCAAATTACATTTTTTCTAAAAAATGAAGAACAAATTGAGTCTTAATGTAAAACATTTTTCAGGATATTTGATGCAACTAAGCGCCTTTTGTTATTCAAATGCGTAGCATTGGTTTTGATTTCTGTAAAACATGAACAATGTTTTAAAATACAATCCAAACAGCCTTATTGATTCCGATCGAGCTGTCAATCTTGAATAAGATCAATTTCTTAAATAGAATTTAGTTTAATTTGCTTTCAACTCTAAGTCAAAATTTGAAACCGTTTATTGCTTCCAGGAAAAAATAAGTACAAATTATGTAAAGTGTCGAAAAACGCTTTGATGATAATGCTCGCCGTGCATGATGTCTCCACAAGAAATGATTTTTTTTCTGTGAGCTTTACATGCAACATACCAGTTTTTTTTTTGTTAAATTTTTTGGGTCACTTTTGCTTTGCACCATTGTACACTCTAGATATATTTCTTGCAAAATTGTAAATGTCAAACGCAAGTTTTTTTACCTTGATAATTCTCTTTAAAGACGAAAGTAGACGTTTAGTGGAGTCAACTTTCCTAGCGTGCGCAATGAAACTTCGTCCGTCTTCGCGCGTAATTTTAAATAACACAAGTCAATAGAAAACATCTACCTACATTAAGACTTGCATCAATTTGCAGCGATTTTGATTTGCCGACTAGCCGGCTTTATAGTCGAATTACTCGAAAATCCTAAATCGGAACGACCATTGGAGGCGTTGTCAAACACCTTACAATCCCCCTTCGCTACGACCCAGCTTCGACTAATTTTTTCAACCAAAATTTTCAGAATATTTACTGCATTAAAGATCACTGCATTTAAAATTAGAAATTCTTTGATGCTATCTTTTCAATGGCGGACAAAGAATGACCATTTAAAACTGTTTGACTTATTTTCAGTGCTTTACTTTATAATTGTTGAATATATAATTTGAATATTAATCTTAATTCTTTCTCAAATTTCAAATTCTTTTTCACAGAACTGCATACAACAGAGCCAGGAGAAGGTTCATCTTTAGATTATAGTCGAAAGCTAGGGCGACCGCGAGGATCAGTAACAACGCGAAAACCTGGCCAAGCTCTAGGGCGACCGAAAGGGACACATTTGAATCAAGATCAATTTAGAACCGAGGATCCTCATGATGGCCCACCACATAGAATTGTCTACTATGAGAGAACTGAGATTAAAGTGTGGCTAGATGGTCCTTTAGTTCGGAAATCTATCTTTCCGAAAAATTACATTCCTCAAGGGCAATATTATACATATCATAACTTTTTGGTACGTACTTTAGAAAGGGGTGACGTAACATTAGTGGCATATATCAGTCGACTGGAAACACTTATAGGAGTTCGACCACTAAGTTTACCAGGTAAATGAATGTGGGGTACGATTTTTGGTATAGGTAGAACCAGCATTTTTGAAAATTTTATAAACAGAAAACATGCCATTAAACGTCTCAACGTGATTCGCTGACTTCGAAAATGGTTTTGGCCTTTTGATTTTCAAGCGCATATTTATTTTATGTATTTTGTTTCGAAAATATTTTTAGATAACAAAAAAAATTATTACTTTTTTTAATTAGAGATATCAGCGAATTTTCTAGTGCTTTTGAAAATACTTCAATACTACACTAAAATTAATATTCAGTCAAGAAAATATCGCTAAATACGAACGACACAATATTTTCCTGTCCAATGAAAATACAGTGTCAAATATGTAATAGTTCTGCCACTTTGTTTGGGAAATTTGTTACCTTATTATTGGTCACCACATCATTTTTGTGGTTCAATGCTTTCCGTCTTAAGATGTCTCCAGTTTTTTTTTTCACTGAAATAATATTAATTACCTTGGTTGTGGGAATGTGATACTTCGTCATTTGGTAAATCGGGTCCATTTTCCTGGACTTTTTTCCACAAAATTGAAAATGTTTGAAAACTTAATTCGGAGATTCTTTCTTTTAGGGTTAATAACAAGAAAAACGAAAAGTCCTAAATAATAAATTTATACAGGTGTACTATTTTGAGGTTAGGATCGGTTTTCAACTCTCTGTCATTCCGATAATGTAGGCATGTGTCGTGCCATTTCTATTGATAGCCACTGAGAAATTATTTTTAAAATAAACTTTTTAAATTGTTGACAAACAAGCTTAGTCCCGGGACATTAGTTAATATGTTTTTATTTTCTTGTCTTAGGTTTTCAGCTAGAAATATTGCGTAGTATATCACTGGTGAAGTTTATAATTTTTAAATATCACATGCCCTTAATTTAACTAATCTATTCATTTATCAAAATTGTTTAAATTTACGAGAAAATTTTCAAATTATTCGATGCTTTAAAAAACATTAAATTTAAAATATTCAATTTTTAAAAGCCGGCTTCTTAAAGTTTAAAGCCTTAGATAATACGGAATTACATAGTTTGAACTCTTAGTGTTTACATTTTAAATAACCAGTCTTTATATTTGAGGTTGATTTCTAATCATTTTGTAAATAAACAAATGTTAATTTTTTTTTCAAGGTCAAAGATTCAACCTACAACCTTCTTCATCAGTATGGTATATTAATTATGCTCCCACTTACTTAAAAGTAGATGTTACGAACTCAGCCCCGACTGGAATGAGCCTCATGCCTGGAAATGTACACGTACCTGCAGAAAGTTCAGTTTCATTGGAAACTGTAGCTGGCATAACATTTAGGCTTTTCAAAGATTATTCTGATCTTAAAATTACTGGGGTTGAGCTTGTTTCTCATGCTCGCATAACTCCGTAGAAATTATTCTATACACATAATAAACACAAAATATATAATAAAAAAGGTGTGATATTTTCCTTTTGTATAATTCTGAATAAATGCATGATAAACTAAAAAGTACTTTTGTAGTGGTCTGTTAGGTTGTTAATATAGAAAGTACATGTTATCCGATATGTTAAATTTTGCTCTGCTGCTGTTTTTTTTAAACATCGTTTTAAAATTAAAGTCACTTAATTCGTGAAATAAAAAAAGTGCAGGTGAGTGGACTCGAACACTTGCCAGATCCGTTTAATGAAAGAGCACTTACTTCACCAGTTTTTTCGAAAATACAAAATTCTAAATTAATATTATCTTGTGCCCAGTGGGCACAAAATTTGTCGACGTCTTTACGACGTCGTTACGACATCGTCGGTCTCGTGTCGTCGGTGTCTTTGCGATATCGTAAAGACATCGTCAGATCATACGACTTATTTATGATATCGTAAAGACACCTTAGCGACATTGACATATGATGTCATAAAGTTGTCGTAAAGATGTCGTAACGATGTCGTAAAGACGTCGCCAAATTTTGTGCCCACTGGGTGGCTCTATCAGCCACATGAAAGGCTCTAGTCTGTGAATTAAGACGTTTTCTTTATTTCAATGACTCTTAGTCCTTTTAAAACCTGAAATGAATATTTCTTATGAAAATGTGTTCTTAAAACCAAATAATCATTTATGATATAAATATAATAATCATTTATCTAGAGTTTAAGTAAAACTTGAGTAATTTTAAAAAACATGGATTGGAGCACCAAGTTTATGAAACGTTAGAAAAGTACGTTACGATGTCATGGAGGGGTCTGCTATGTATAGGATCCATCTTTTTTACAAGATTATGGACATGGAGAAAATCCCTAAAGAATGGGCAAGGTAAACATCTACTATGGTTTTGGAAAAGGGTAATTCAGAGAACCCCGATAATTGCAGGCCCATCACTCTTGTTAATTGCATTGCTATAATTTTTACCCAAGTTATTTGCGATCGATTGATCTCATAGGAAACTGAATTAAACCTAATCTCCGAATCAGAGCCGAGCTTTAGAAAGGAAAGGAGCTGCTTTGATAACTTGTTCACGCTAATATTCATTAATCAAATACATCTGCTAGACCCAGGAGCGGTGATTTGTGTTGCTTTCGTCGATTTCAAGGGGGCTTTTCCATCCATTTCGCACCATTTATCGTTGAAAAAACTCCACCTTTTGGGTATTAGCTCTAAAATAATTAATATTCTAAAGCACTCAATAGTGAGACTTTTTAGCATATTTTATCTGAATGGCCGGCTTGTCAGAACTTGATTGAGTCTAAGTTTTCTACGAAGCCTACAGATTTACATCTCTCTGATACATGGTTAGCTGTATTGTCTATATGGGTTTTATCTTTATAGACATGCCTACGAAACTATTATTCTATGTACCGAATGGTCTATAGACAAGTTTCAATGAAATATATTTTGAAATAAATTTAGTTTCAACTTACTTTAGTTAAAAATAGGACCAACAGTTTTTACTTTCATCTAAATTCATCCGCTTTGCAAGAGAAGTAATAATAATGACAACACATTATACTATGAGGGTGCGGAGAAAATTTTCCGGCCTGACCTAGCCAGCAGGTCTAATTTTTAGCTTGTATTCTATAGTACTATATTTGACTAGTTTTTGTATCAATTTTCAAGTCCATAGCTGTATTATTATATATTTGAAAGCTTACTTTACAATACACCTTGATTGTTTGCGCAAGTACGGAAAAATAAAAAAAGCGTTCCGTCATTAAATGCTTATATATAAAAGACCTAACGCCACTTCAAATTAAAGGCAAAACGGAATCCACAGTAAAAGACTCTTTTTCATCATATTCGATGGTTAAACAGTGGGTTTCTGAGATCGCATCTCCCGAAATGATCAAAACAATTCATAAAATGGTGATAGAGAACCGCAGATTAAAGGGAAGTGAGATAGTTGAGGCTACTAGGATGTCAACTGAGCGTGTGCGCAATATTTTACATGAACCCTCTTCAGGCTTTTTTCATTATAGAATGAAACACTTTTTGGAGTCACAAGAAAATAATTCCATGTTCTTAAAAAATGGAAACTAACAATATTTCAATATAAGATATAAATTTTGAATAAATTGTTACTTGCACAAAAACCTTTGCTTTTATTTTTAATTTTTTATAATTAGAAAATTTTTCTGCGTATTTAGAAAAAAGAAGATTTGGGGAAACTAAATTGCAAAAAGCCCAATTGAATAAGGGGCATTATTCCTCAACTGCCCCAACTTAAAAAGTCATGTTTTTCGATTGTCTCTAAATTCTGGGAATATGTTCGCCTACCCAACAGTAGTTAATCCACAA
>NC_046659.1:138457757-138466415 GCF_010883055.1 Belonocnema kinseyi | reverse complement strand
TTAAAAAATTGCAAGAGCAATAACCAATTATTGTCGGATAATAAATTATAATAGTGAGGAATCATTTATCTTCAGAAAAACACTGTTCATTTTTAAGAAAGTGCTTTTTACTTAATATTTTTTCACAATAACTTTAAAAATTTTTAACTTCTTCTAACTTACTGGTTAACATTACTGAATAGTTTTTTCCGATGACTTCATGCAATTTTTGATCAATGTGAGTAATACAAAAAAATGGCATACTTGAAAACTGTTCCGCGGTATGCTGCCGCATAACGCCCGAGTGCGAGCGGCAGGACTCCCTCTAGAACCGGTTGTGTAACTCAATGAATTTCAATTTGTCCATTTTCTTATTAGACATTTTTCATAGTAAAAAAGTCAAGCTTTCTTTTGAGACTATTTAAAAAAAATCGTAGATGCCAAAATTGCGAGAAAAGTTAAATAAACAATTGATTTATTGAAAAAATTGTTTAAGCAAATTTTTTGTTATAAATAATAAAATAGGATGAAAGCGTGTAAAAAGCACTTTCCAAAACCTTCATAAAAATTTTAAATCTCGTAATTAGAAAGGAAGTTACAGGCGTTTGAAACTACCCCTGCAGGCATTGGGGTTGAAAATTCAACCCCCCCTCACTTGGAGAGGGTTGGTAATCCTGGTCTATAAGTTTGTGGATTAACTACTGTTGGGTAGGCGAACATATTCCCAGAATTTAGAGACAATCGAAAAACATGACTTTTTGAGTTGGGGCAGTTGAGGAATAATGCCCCATAAGTTAATTAAAAAGGAATTTTACGTCATACAATATCATTTGAAAAATTGAAGATTCCAAATTTTGAACACAAAAGTGTATTATTATATTTCATTGTTTTTCTTCTACTTCTAAATTATATTTATTTTTATTTTTAAAAAGTGTGCCGTGTTATCACGACTTTACTTAGGTGCACCGCGATAAGCATTAAGACGTAAGTTCTGGTGGGAATATTAGGGAAAGTATATAAAAACGGGGCGTTAACTTGGCAAATTTTCATTTACAAACTAGGTTGATTGTCCTGACGATCATTAAATTTTGTGTCATAAATAAATCTATTTGTTTTATTAGTAGAAGTACAGCGTATAGGGTCTACTGCATGCTGTTTTCCATTTAACTCTTTTTTGTAGCCTAATACACATCATGCATGTGTCGTCCACGTAGTCTCCACTCATTGGATATTTGTACAATTCTGTAGGTTACACACACACACACCCACACCCACACACATACACACACACACACACACACACACACACACATATATACATTTATCCACCTATTCAATCTTTCTCGCTCGCCATTATAAAATCTATCTAAAAACATGAAGATCCGTATCAGCACTCTGTTTCTTGCTATCGCAATTTTTCAGCATTTTGTTGGTAAGTGTACATAATAAAATATAAAACCTGAATCTACTTATAATATATTCCATAATTCCCGTTTAAAAATTTAACAACTAAGAAGAATTGGTAAACCCTTTTTAGTTAACATATGCTAGCGCAAAAAGACTTTGCTTTTCGATTCGCCGAAGATAACAGTTTTTTGTTCTGAAGCGAAAAAATCTTTAGTATCTTCCATTACATGTTCTCTACATCTTCGATGCATCTTCTTATTTCATGTCTAAAGCTCTTGTTAAATTTTTATATTAGTTTTTAACACTTCAAATTTAAAGTGGTTTTTCTATGAAGCGAAATCAAAATTACCTGAGTAAAAATATTTCGTCTTCAGTTCGTCTCCAAGACAGCTATGTCTCGCTGGTGGCTAAGGGCGAGACTTAGTAGTCGACAGCGAAAGTCTTCAGTTCCGGACTAAGGTTTACGACTGGTCTTGAGACGAGAAGTTTGCTTATAAATCTTAATACCGGTCGGGATGGACTTGTCTTGAGACAAGAAGCTTAAGTGTTGAGAAGTAAAATGAATCTTTTCTAACGAATGTTATAGTACCAATTTAGGCATTTCATATTTTCCTGGGTCTAAATTACAAAAGTTTTCGTTTGCAAATTGTTTGTTCCGTTAAAGATTAAAATTGTTGTTTTCTACAAGTATCCGATGAACTGTTGGCGAATCGTTTAAAATTTGACCTAACACACGTGATAATTCTCGTTTACAATACATTTTGCAAAATTCTTAGATATTCCATAATTTATTTTTTACGAGGACTCACTTGCAAATACTTAATGCCTCTGTGCTATGAGTGCAATGAAAGAGTTAGGTTTATGATAAAATGATTGATACCCCAGAATAATCATTTTTAATACTCCGGATATTAATCTTTGTGGAAAGTAGGCCAGCACTGTAAGACAAGTTGTAGGAAAGAATGTAATATTTAAATGATGATAGTTACTCCAGAAGCGAGCTGAATCCCTTACTATTGTCATCGATAGGATCCTTTTTTTCTATCACTTGTGCTGCTGAGCTGGCATGCTGACTATCACTGATGAAAGTCAGAAATATTTAGAATAATATTTCTTGCATAACAATTATTTTATTATAAATTTTTATTATCGCACTGCGCTGACATCACAAAACTTCTTCTTTTGAGACTCTAAATGACTTCTTTTATGTATTCTTTCTCACAAGGGAAGGTCCCCAGGTGATAAGCGTCTGGAGAAACTTTATCAGGCGAAAAATGTTCCTTGTGGTATTCACAACAAAGATTGACCCATCCTAAACTCTACCTTTGCGACATTTTTGAGCCTCTCGTGTTATTAGTTGATTAGACAATGTTTTTATATTATTATGAACAATTTAGTTATTAAATGTTTTTTCGTGCAGAAAAAGCTCCTTTTTCTTCCTGGAAAATGATATTTGAATGCAGCAAATGTGTTTAAAGTAGAGTTTAATTAAAAATTAAACGAAATTAAATAATATCTAGTCAATATTTAGGCAAATGTTATAGACAATTTAACATTTTAGCTAATATTTCATGCAAAATATAATGATTTTAAAATGCAGGTGTGATTGTAAATATTTGTGAATGGTATTTTGCCATATAAGCTTGATATTTCGCAACAACTTCAAATTATTTAAACAACTTAAATTTTTTTTAAACACAGCTTTTTGGTTTTCATTTTAACGATTTGATTTTCAGCCGGAAATTAGTTAACATTATTTTGCTTTTGTCCTAGTACTGGTGAAAATCTCGTTTCAACACAACTTTTTATTTAAAGAAGCGAAGTGTCAGTTATTACTTAGGAAATTTATTGTCCATCATGGTACAGATTGTTTCGTACTCTGCATTATAAACCGTACCATTTATTTCTATTTTACTTGTTCTCAATAGTTTCATTTGCTTTTTAATGTTCTGCAGTTTACTTAAAACATTCTTTGTTTCGGGCGCAAAATGGAATGATATGGGCAAGCAAAAGTTCAGTGCGAAGGTTTTCCCAAACTCTTATCATTTCATCTAAGGATTCAATAGGAGGCAGATAAGTTATTTACTTTATAAGGTGGTATATTAAGTTTCAGTATTCTTTCAGCTGTATGGTCCAGTGATATTTGAAGTTGTAGATTAGCACCTGTTTTATTAATTTCAGTTATCGAACTTAGTAGATAGCACTTCTTTTTGGCATTTGCATTTTTTTAATGCGGAGGAAGAACATAAACATGTTTCTCTTTTAAAAGTTTCCTAGGGACTTCGTCTTTATTTTTAGACAAATTCAAATATGTCTAAAGTGCAAGTGCTTCATCGTCCATTTACATCACTGAATTTGACGCTTGTAACGTTTTCGCTTCTGCTTCCTTCTCTTTTAATTCTGATCTGATTTCACTCAAAAAGTTTTTTTTTTAACAATACGAATTGCTCTTTTTTTATCGCAAGTACGCAAGTTCGTACATAAATCAGTTTCTCCCTCTCAAATTTTGCCACTGAAGCTTTAGACATGAAATCAAACCGGGCTGAATTTTTCCCGACAAAATTGTCCTTTTTACAAATACAAGCTTTGAACTTTTTATGAAAATTCAATACTGAGGAGTCAGTCAGTTTTTCACGAAAAATTTTTCCTCAGTTTGTAGAAAGGCTACATTTTCTCATCTGCACGATTCAGCAGATCCTCGACAGTTTTAGAATTTGATTCAAACATGATATCCGAGAGTTCTCGATTTTTTATTTGGTTAGGACCCATGCTTTCCTTGTTAACGAAATAAATAATGTGACGATTACAGGAAGCAAATATGGATCACAGACAACAATAAACAGGTACAGTCGAACTGTAGAATAAATATTGTTATTCTGAAAGATTATGCATGAAACAAATCAGGATCACAAAGAAGTAGACCTTAACTTAACATTTAGGGTAGCCTGCGCTAATCAGCAGGATTATGCAACTAAAAGAAATAACAAGAGGAAGTGAGGCTTTCAAGAGACAAATACGGATTACATCAAATAAATCAGGATCACGTAAAACAATGGAGTTCTTCTTATCTAAGAATATAGGGCCGACAACGTTAGTCTCCAGAATTATGAAAATGAAAGGAATATTAAGAAGAAGTAGGGCTTGCCGGAAGCAAATAAGGATAGCAGAAAACAATCGAGAGCTTCACTTAGCATGCAGCATACAAAATTTTAGTTTGCAGGATCATGCAAAAAAAAAGAATGTGAAGAAAAGCTGAGAATCGCATGAAACAAACGAGGATCACACGAAACAAATGAGGATCACAGAAAACTACATAATGCCTAAATAAGCATGTAGCGTAGACACTGTAAGTCAGTAGGATTATGCAACTACAAAGAATAGAAAAAGGAAGTAAGGTTTGCAGGAAACAAATAAGGATCGCATGAAACAATCAAGAGTTGTATAGTAGAGATTTTCGACAATATTGAGTCAAAGGTCAAAGAATATTACTTGGTTTTACGAAAAATTGTAATCTTTGTAGTGAAAGCTCACAGCGTTATGTATTTGTCAATTAAAATTGTATAAATAAAATTAGAGCTGTTAAACGGTAATTTTCCATAGCACTATTTCCAGGAGTATAGAAAAGTTAGGGGATGTAACTGATGAAAAAGGTACTAGGCAGATCCTATTGACGGTCATAAAAATTCAAACTATTTCTTTCGTCACAAAGATTATATTATAAATCGAATGATCGCACTGCAAGGACATTACACCACTTCACACTAGGAGCTCTAGGACTTGATCAAATGTAGCAAAGCGTAGATAAGGGGTGAAGAAGTAATGTGGAAAATAGCTTTGTGGGCAAGACTTAAACGATTTAATTAAAGTCATGAAAGGCTGCGAAAACCTTGTTAATGGTGTATGTCAATAGTATTGATAATTAGCATTTTCAAAACCTTAAGCGTTTAGTTTTTTCACAGAACTAAATGCAACGGAGTCAGGAGAAGATTCATATTCTGGAGAGCATCGAGCGCGAGGCCGACTGCGAGGTTCAGTGACAACGCAAAGCCCAGAGGTTGTGCTAGGGCGACCGCGAACGAGACCGTCGGACCCAGATCATTTTATAGTCGCAGATCTTAACATCGGTAAGAAATATTTAAAACGATATTTTTAGCGTAACAATGACTGTATTATAAATTCGTATAATGAAACTGAACATTTGAAACTTTAGGACTGGAAGTAATATAAAAAGTATATTTGTGTTAGCTTCGACAATGATGTTTTCTTGAAAAGCTGAGTTTCTAAAATTTCCAATCCATCATCGATTCGTCTTTTTCATCTGGGGAAAAAACCAGACTATATCCTGAGATGAATTCACCCCATAACCTAGCATTTCAAATGACTGATTCTTAAACCGTATCTTTTTAGATTATGGACTGGTGAAAAATGACAAATTAATATGGTTTCACGTATTTTAACTGTTTCAGTTTATAATTTTTGAGTAGATGATTTGAATATTGATAGTCAGTATTCTTTAAATGTCAAGTTTTTATTGCCTTACAGAACTGCATGAAACGCATCATGGAGAAGGTTCATCTTCAGGAGAACGTCGAGGGCCGGGGCGCCCGCGAGGGTCACTGACAAAGCGAATACCCGGGCAAGTCCTAGGGCGGCCACAAAGGACACAGTTAAATCAAAGTCAATTTCGCTTCGAAGATCCAAATGATGGTCCACCACATAGAATTGTCTACTATGAGCAAATCGAAATTAAAGTGTGGCTAGATGGTCCTTTAGTTCGGAAAACTATATATCCGGTCAATTATATTCCTCAAGGGAAATATTATAAATATCATAATTTTTTAATCCGTACTTTGCAAAGAGGAGACGTAACACTAGTGGCATATATCAGTCAGGACGAAAAACTTATGGGAGTCCGACCACCAGCTTCAACAGGTAAATGAATGTGGGGTACGATTTTTGGTACACGTGAAACCAGAATTTTCGGAAAGTATGATTAGTTTGTTTTATAGGTTATTATACTCAATAACCTCTAAATTTTTTCATTTACTTTGTTTGCGTTAGAGCTCCTACACGGAGAAAAATGGAAAGTCAGTCGGGCTATCTAGATGTTCGGAAGGAATATATTTGAGGATCAATTGTAAAACAACCTTCTAGATGGCTAGAGCGACTACCTCTAGAGGGATTACAAAAATTCAAACGTATAATTTTTGAGATTCGATATAAACACGTCAAACAGTCGTCTCCATCATCACAGAGAGACAAAAAAGTAATCTCAGACGATAGACTTGATGCTTCTATATCTTTTACATGTGTTGCTATTTCCATCTACTTTATACATAGATATGTGATATTCTGCTATTTCCCTTATAAGAAACTAAACATTATAAAATTTAGTGAAATCTGAAAAACATGAAAGCTAATATAGGATTCATAAAATGTAACAGGATTTTTTATTATTTGTGGACAGGATAGTGCATAAGACATGATGTCAGATAAGCCAAAATTGAACAGTTGCACACTGACAATATATTTTTTGGAGCACGTGTTGGTGAGAACACGGTGTCACTACGCTGATCAGAAATTCAGAATTCTTTGTCATTAGTCCCTTGGAAGATGACTCCAAAAATATTCTAGCACTTTTAATTTTTACTTGAAATATTGACGCGTTAATATTGGTCCATCGTGACGGGTTATCCGCTCTTCTGTTAGTGGTCGAAATAAGTTGAAATAATATGATCGTATTGCCTATGCCGAAAGTATACATTTATTATGCTGATAGTTGCTTTGCTCATTTTATTACAGTCAGACCGGTTATAAAATGAATCGCTCTGACTACGTAAAAAAAATACAGACAGCAGTTTCGACCATGTGGAAGAACAGACTTAATACGTAATTTTGACTCAGTAAATTTGACATCCACAAAAAAAATGGGGATTCACTAAAGTTTTGGCTCCAATAAAAGTTGGCATTATTTACAACTTAAGCTCCAATAAATACCTATAGTTAGAGATTGATTTACAGTTATTGTCCTGGAAATACCCCTTAATAACGTTTAAATTCCTGATTACATGTGTGCTTTAGGGTGAAAATTCTGTTATCAATTAAACAAAATGTTAAAGTGGGCAAAGACAAAAATAGGTTATTTATAAATAGGCTTAATTACAATTAAAATTCTTGAGATTACCAACTAAGGTATCATTTAGAGACTATGTGTAGGATCGCATATGAAATTCCATAAGGATTTCTACACAAAGTCGTACAGGCATATTAGGAAAAGAAACGGGATATGAACCAATGTGGACAACCATGTGTGAAACTATGTAGAAACTGCAATTGTAGTAGTATTTTCAATTCAAGTGAGCCCACTTAGAATCCAGAATAGTTCACCGATACGGTGTTTATGTGAGTTGCAATAAAAATGTGTACAACATATGTGTTCTTTAAAATTGTTTAATTTTCACTAGAGAAAACATTAAATTATTTGACGCTTTTGAAAAAATTAAATTTAAAATAATGTATTGTATTGTCTTTTATTTTCAAGGTCCGAGATACAATCTAGAACCTACACCATTAGAATGGTATATTAATTATGGTTCCACTCACTTGAAGGTACAGGTTAGGAACGCAGCCCCGACTGGAATGAGCCTCTTGCCAACAAATGTGCATGTACTTGCAGAAAGTTCAGTCGCAGTGGAAACTGTAGCTGGCATAAAATTCAGGCTGTTTAGAGATAATCGTGATTTGAAAATTACTGGAGCTCAGCTTATATCCTATGCCCATATAGATCCATGAAAATTATACTATACATATGATAAACACCAAATGTATAAAAATTCCTTAACATTTCCCTAATATAAGCAACTTAATATCGTCTATAACTATCTTCATTATCAATGTCAGATATTTGCTGTTTCGCCAAAATATATGAACAAACATAGTTGTTTGAACAATTTATTATCATTTCTAACTCCTTTGCCTGATATATGTGCTAGAAAGTTGCGTTTTTGTCTGAATCCTTGAACAATTTGTCCACTTTTCACTTATGTTAGTAGAGTCATACTTAATGCAAGTTAAGAAAAATTATTTTTTAGCAAGTGATTATTGTTTATAACTATCTTTGCTTAGATAATTACTAAAAAGTTTCATTTTTTTCTGAAATTTTTAATTACGAAAGAAGCTGCTTTATCAGTCGAAGGACAGTATGTTCCACGTAGTCTTCACTTATTGGATATTTTTACAAATCTGGAAGCTTCTTAAGTAATCATGGCGATA
>NC_046659.1:138454078-138457657 GCF_010883055.1 Belonocnema kinseyi | reverse complement strand
AATCTTCACGGTTCTATACGAGCATAAGAGACAAGCTCAACTCCAGTAATGCTAAAATCGCGATTATCTCTGAAAAGCCTAAATGTTATGCCAGCTATAGTTTCCAACCAGAACGAATTTTGTACAGGAACATGTAAATTTCTAGGCATGAGGCTCATTCCAGTCGGGGTTGAGTTCGTAACATCAACTTTAATGTAAGTGCCAGCATAAATAATGTACCATTCTGATGGATTAGGTTCTAGATTGTATTTTGGACCTAAAAAATAAAAGAAAGATTTATGAACTTACAAAATGGGTAAAAACGAATCTCAAAATTAAACAATGATTAGTTCTAAGTGAAAGCACTCAAAGGTAAAAACTTTGATTGCGCATTATCGAAGGGTTTTAATTTGAAAACACAGCTTTTAACAATCAATTATTTCAAATTTCATGTTTTCTGAAGGATCAAATAATTTCGAAATTTCTTGGAGTTAGACATTGTACAGGGGCAGATATTTAATAATTCGGCAATTTTCTGTCTAAAATTTTCTTTTTTTTTTATATAGACAAATTCCTGATACCCACAATTTACGATTTTGGGGGCTGAGTAGAAACTCCCGAAAAATGAAATAATTATTTGAGATTTTCTGAAAAAGGAAATATTAAAATTCTATAATCCTTGCAATTGTAACATTTTTATTTTCTTTTCCTAAGTGAGCGCATTTAACATGAAAATACTACTACAGTTGTAGTTACCCAATTTGCCTCGATGACAAAAAAGTCAGAAATATTCTGAAAGGAAATTTCTGATAGGTGAAAAGAAAAGATACCGCTGGGAAACTTTCCGAAAAGTTTTGAAATGTTCTAAAAGAAAATGGTGGAAGAGGTGGGATAGTTTCAGATAGAATTTCAGAACCAAATTTCGTAAAAAGTTTGCAAGATATGAAAAGCCTCGGAAAAAAAATTCTATCAGAAATTTCTAGCAGGGCTTTGTACGTTCGAGATGATCAAGTCGAATTTAGAAATGATCGATTTGAATTTTTGTAACAAGCCGAAGGTAGTCGTTTCAGCCTTCTAGAAGGCTGTTTTATAGTTGCCCTCAAATATTGTCAGTTTGCACATCTAGATGGCTAGACTGACCTACCATTTTTTTCTCTGTAGGAGCTTTAATCTAACAAAAGTAAATGAATGAATGAAAAGCTTATTATATACAATAACATTAAAAAACAAATAATACTTTTTGAAAAATCTGATTCCATTTTTACCAAACATCATACTGCACATTCATTTACCTGTTGAAGCTGTTGGTCGGACTCCTATAAGTTTTTCATTCTGATTGATATATGCCACTATTGTTACATCTCCTCTTTGCAGAGTACGGATTAAAAACTTATTATGTTTATAAAATCCCCCTTGAGGAATATAATTGCCTGGATAGATAGTTTTCCGAACGAAGTGACCATCTAGCCACACTTTAATTTCGATTTGCTTATATTGGACAATTCTATGTGGTGGACCATCATTAGGATCTTCCACTCGAAATTGATATTGATTTAAATGTGTCCCTTTTGGTCGCCCTAGCGTGTGCCCTTCTCTTCGCGTTGTCACTGACCCTAGCGGTCGCCCTCGCCTTCGACGTTCTCCGGAAGATGAACCTTCTCCTGGCTTCTTTGCATGAACTTCTGTAAAGAAACCCAAGATTTGAAATTTAAGAAATACTTAATATCAATATTTAAATTATCAATTCGAAAACCTTAGGTTCAGTGGAAGTAATTATTAACTTAGCTAACGTTTATTATGTTTTCTAAAGATCAATCTTATTAAAGTTACTTTTGGATTTCAGACTTCACACTCTATCCCTTAGTCCATTTTTTTCTTTTTATAATAAACTTTTTATTTGGCCTGAATGTTAATTCTGTTTTGTTGAAAATCCGATTTTATATTTTCGGTGCGAAATTATTCTCGTTTCTTTAAAAATTCTACTATTTGGTTCAAACATCTATTGTTACGTTTAAAATGCCAAAATTTTGTGAAGATCTAGCTCAGTTATTCAAGATACTTATAGTCATCAAAATAAACTTTTAACTAAAATTTTGTCAACTAAAATGAAAGAATCATAACAAAGCAATTGAAATATAAACTGAAGAACTTTTTATCATTTAACTAAATAGTTTAGTATTAAACTAAAAAATATCTAAATATATTATTCATGTAACGCAGTATTTTTTTGGTAGAAAGTGCAACGCTTTTTCTGAATTCGTCATTTTAAATTAATATTTAATGCGTTGCTGGAATTCAACTGTTTTTATAGATATAAATATTCAATATTAAAATTATAATGGACTAAAATCATTTTGTAAAATGATTTATATAAAGGGAGACTATTTAAAAAATGAATACAGCGAGGATTTACAAATTTATAAAGTAAATTTTTTCGGTGAACCTAGACGCAGCCGTTAAACATATCACATCAGGTAAATGTAATCTTTCGTCAGATAAAAGTGCCGCAGCGTTTTGATTAAATTAAAAGATAAAATTCATTCCTCGGATTTATTGTGAACGGAAACGTCTTCCTTCTGGAGTTACTTTTTTCAGCCAAAGAGTAGTTTTTTCTGAAACTTGTCCTGCTGTGTCAGCCTACCCGCCAAAATTTATAAAAATTAAAAATAATTTAAACAGAATTTCTTTCGTTATGATCACTTAAAAATAAATTTAAATATTACACAGTTCTCTCATCACAAATCATCACCAAATTGGAGAAATATACCGGCTACTTTTCTTTATTGCTTCTTGAAATAAAATATTTGTAATTAATCCTTGCAAAAAGTAAAATAATGAATATTTCAGAATTATGAAAATGTACTGCATTCAAGAATGTTAAAAGAATATTTGCAAAATTTTTCAAATTTAAACAATTTAAAGGTGAAGCTATTAAAATATCACGCTTTTAAATAAAAGACATTTGAAACTGAATAATGAAACATCAGAGAAAATGTGGAGAAAATTTCCTAATTGTAGTCTAAGATTGAGAAATTTTTTCAGCCTGAGCAGAGACAACATTAGATAAACTAAATTAGATTTATATATAACTATTTTCATATTATGACATTTAGATATACTCAGGGTTGGAATTAATATTCGAGAAAATTCGATTGCTGTTTATCCCGGGTATTAATAATTTAATCACTTGAAAGTTTACGTGTTTGAAATTAATCCAAATATAACGAAAGATTCCGAGATGATATAATATCATGCATCGTAGATATAAAGCGCATGTATTAAAAAAACGAAAAATTTTGACGCTAAAAAGAATTATTATATTGGGGGAATCGCAAATCAAAAGCCTTTGCGCCTCACATATGCTGACTGAAAGTGGTTCAATAATTGCGTTTAATGCACTTAAGCCTAATATTTTTTTAATTTTTACTCTGGAAATATGTAATATATTATATTTAGGCTTAGTCTTTATATTATATTATGTACACATACCAGAAAAATACTGAAAAATTGCGATGGCAAGGAGCAAAATGCTTATTTGGATCTTCATGTGTTTAGGTAGATCTTGTAACGACGAGTGAGAAAGCTTAAACAGTTGAACTG
>NC_046659.1:138432595-138453978 GCF_010883055.1 Belonocnema kinseyi | reverse complement strand
TGTTTGTGTGTGTGTTGGTCGTCCCGTGTAGAAATTCAAATTGGGAACTAGTCTGCTTCGACTTATCCTAGTCGGGGCCTAATCTGGTACTAGTGGGGATCATACGATAATACATCAGCGTGGAATATTAACCAAACTTCCCAAAATTTGTGGGAAATTCCCTAAAAGTTTGCCAAAATACTTATTATTTACGGAAATCTCCATAAACTCTTTTGAAATATTATAATTGCTCAAATTTACCGAAGATTTAATAGGGAATATATCCTATGCTTAAAAATGCATAAATTTATGTAACTAAAATTCCCAAAAATTTGTGGAATATTAATTAAAAAAAAAAAACTTAAGGTGGAACGCAGCAATGGAAGAGCTTCGCTCTTAAGGAGCCGCCATGTTGGTCACGATAGTCTCTGCTCCAGGTAATTATGCTTCGTTACGTATGGACTGCTGTCTTAAACACTCGACCTGCCATTTCTGTTGCGCGAGAGGCGGTACGTCGCGCCCTTGTGGATTTTCTTTAAAGCTACGAGTCCAGACCCGCAATATTCAAATGAATGTGGTAGCGAAATCTGAATTGTAACGTGCTGAATAGTTTACTACTAGTATAAAGCTCTTCACTGATTAATCAAAAACTTTTTCTCTTACCAATTTCAACTACATGAAGGATTAAACTTTATTTACATATGGCAAACCTTTCAGATCAATATAAAAATAAGCATCTGTACAAATTTAAAGTCTCATGACTTCCGATAGACTTTCCACCTACATCATATGCATCTTTTCCAATATGAATTTTCTTAAAATTCCATGAAAAGGTATTTAGAAATGTGCCTAGAAATTCGAAACTTTATAAAAAATATTACAAAAAAATAAGATTACGTCTTTTTGAAGAATTTGATCATTGTGTGTATAAAAAGTTGATTTCCATACAAAATTATTAACCTAATAATTATTTACTAAGTATATCTGAGATGAATTTAACATTAATGAATCTTTGTGCAAAAAGCGGTGTAAAATTATTGTTAAATATATTCTTAGTGTTTTAGAATAAAAAAATCATTAGTGGACAAAAAGTCCCGACTAGGCCCTCACTAACCACCGACCAGGCCCCGACTGAAATTTTTACAACCAAAAGCCCAACTAGTCCCTGATTAGTCCCAAACTGGGTACTTTGTCAAAATTAATAACCTGACTAGCCCCCGATTAGTGCCCGACTTGTAATATGGCCAAATGGGGTTATTTTCACATGCGGTGTAACGCGATCCGAGAAATGGGACCTACCAGGCAAAAAATCGATTGTCGGACTATGATGGATCCTGTAAGTTCTCTAACTGATCTTTCTAGGGGTGCAATCAGAAATTTTTCATCCATATTATTTCACAGGATATAGACTATTTAATTTTTAGACCCCCCCCCCCCCCCCTACACGTACACACACACAGCCACATCGTTTTGGATCGACAACTACACTATTTGATTTAAATTTTTTTCAATAAAGCAGCTAAAACGATTAAAAAATTATTAGAATTGATTTAGTTTAAATCGTGGCAAAAAATTAAATTTCATTAATTTATTAAGTCTTAATCGTAGAATTAAAATTATTTAAAACTATAGAAATCGAATGAAGATGATTAAGATATGAATGATTATTGAGCTATCCAATATTTATTGAAAAGATTTAAAAACAATATAACTTTATTTATTTTCAATAAATATTAATAATCTATCAAAATTGTAATACTAAAAATGATCAAAAAATTTATTATCAATTACTTTTTTGAAGAGGGCCTAGTTTTGATTTTATTCGTGAGAAACTACATTGAAAATAAACAAATTATATTTTTTAGAAAAGCCACAGGAACTACCAAAAGAATAAACGGGCGAAAGTTGTTTAACTAAGAAAGAGCTACACATTTATTTTAATAATTTTTTGATAGATTTTGTAGTTTTTGTTTTAATCGTAATAAAAAAACATTTAAAAATAAAAAAATTAAATTAAAAAACAACGACATAAGCTAAGAAAAAAATAGTGAACAAAAGTTTTGAACGTTAAACAAATCTGTTTTAGGTGCACAAATTATGCTCACTATTTTTTTCTTAGCTCAGGTAAGCTTACTATTACTGGTTTTTTTATTAAATAATTTATTACTAGCAGTTTATGTCGCTTGTCCAAAAGTATAATTTTGTATTTTTATAGTAGTCTTTAACGAATAAAACAAAAATTCATTCGTCTTCATTCGTACCTTGCATAAATAGAAATCAAAAAGTTTTGTACCCCGAAGTTATTTACATAGTTTATTACGTTCTTATAATTTATGGTTTAGAAAGTATTAGAATTTTTTGAAATTTAACATCCTAGATTTTCAACGGATCTCCACGTTTTGAAACCCCGTATGTTCGTCCGTCCGTCCATAAACACAATAACTCTAAAAAATGTAGCGGATCAAATGAGGCTTGGGCACACGTTTTTAGGTCCTGAAAGAAATAACGAGTTTGTAAACCAACATCCCTTGACTCACGATTATGGTTTCATCTCACGAAAATGTTATTCAAAAATAGAATATTTTGTTTTGTGTGTAATATTTTTGTTTTAACTATATTTCAATAGGATAAGCTTTTTAGGTTTTATGCATCAAAAATTGCAATTTTAAACCAAACGACGACAGATAAGAAAAAGTTTTGAAAGAATATTAGATAAAGCTTGATATTTTATTTTTATTTTTTAAAAATACTATGAAGAAATCGAAAATTTTAATATTGCGCCAAACGACCTGAGATGCGGAAAAAAGTTCAGAAAGGAGTTGCAGCTTTTAAAAATTTCTACATAATTTATTTGAAATATTTTTCGATAGGACTTGTCATTCTGGTTTCATTGATTAAAAATATTATGAAAAAAAATCAAATTTTTGGGCAAACAACGCGAAATATGGGACAGAGTTTTTGGAAAATTTCAGGGTTTAATTTCCTGTATCATTGTTTTAAACTGCGTTTTTGAAAAACTCTTCGATTTCAATTTATTTTCTGAAATTGTTACACAAAAATCAGAAATTTCCATATAACGCCAAAAAACGCGAGATACGTAACATTTTCAGCATAACGACGCGAGGTAGAGTCGGATGTCTGAAGAAAGGATTGTATCCTCTAATTGTGAGGCACTTCAAAGAATAAATATGTGACCGTCCGCGAAGAAAGGGACCTTACGCGCCAAAACTCGATTTTTAGGGTTTACACCAATCGATAGTTGTTATTAAGCTGTAAACATAGGCATGATAAACGTAGTCGGAGACCGAACAAGAGGCTTACGAAATCCAGCCCCACCACTTACCACTACAGCTGTTATGCGCTGTGTCCGTGAGCTCGACTGGCTCAGAGATATGAGTGCCTAAAAACTGAGTGGTAAAGGTGCTGGTGCTTTTCGTTAACGCCTCCCCACTACGCAAATGCCTGCTTGCGGACTCGGCTACGATCGCCCGTACTGTAAAATTCAGCTTTGGCGCCTAAGGTTCATATTTGCGAGAAATTTAAAAATTCAATTTTGAATTTCAGTGCAAAATTTATTAATCGACAATTCTGCAGCGCAGGGTAGTAAACGGCAGAACATGGACTCGATTGCCTACGCGTGACTTATGGTCACAGAAGAGTTTAAAAAACTTAATTGGCGTTGGCCTTGTTATTCTACAACATTTTTTTATCTGCCATAATGGACTCCCTATTGATATTTTAAAAATAACGATAATAAGTATTGTTGTAAATAGGTTTTGAAAACGAACATTAAAACGATGTTACATATCGTCCTTACACAGTGAGGACGTTTACTATGTAGTCATAGGGAATATAATTATATAAACTCTAGCATGCAGTGCAACCCGTTTTGCTTTTGTGTGATGCAAAAAAGTACTATATAAGCGATTTTAATTCGGTTTGCAAATCTCCCGCGCTCGAGATCTTGCGCTGATTGGTCAAAGGCTTCGATACTCAGAAGACGTGCGCAAAATATACGTATAACCAAATTCTGAAAAAAGGTTATGTTCCCCAGGAATCAGCACACATTTCAAATAAATAATTAGTTACAAATTTAAAAAGAAAACGAGCACAACATTATAATTGTTCATAAATACATTCGGGACGTGCATTAGGTACCTTCTTAAAAATTCGAGTTGGTTTTCACTAATGTAATTGTACGTGAGTGATATTTGACGTTTGACAAGTGTCAAAATCGTTTTGTACTTTGATATTGATTAATTAAATAAAGTGAATGCCTGCAGGTTGTACGTAATTAATTGGTGATAAAATCTGTTTCTTCGGAAATTTTGAACTTTTTACTTAATTTTTAATCAGTAAAGTCATGCATAATACAATGGTCAGATCACTAGCGATTTCTTAAATTGTCGTTTTTATTTTTAAAACGAATGGGTAATTTTACGACTCGTTTGGAGGCGCTAGCAAACTTTAATAAGTGCACGAAAAATTGGAAGTGAAATTAAGCAATCTTGAAATTCCTTTCCGAGGAGCCGAATTAAAACTTGACCTTTAAAGTCGGAAAGTATTATTGAATAGGAAAAGTAAAGTTTGGACAGAGCAGTGAGTTATGAAAAGAAATAAACAGTCTACCTTACTTGCTGTTGGTCAAGACTTGCCTTCCTACCAAATCTTTCGTTTCTTCTTTAATGATACTTCCCAACTTTTAATTGATATTTTTATTCCGCTCCAATCCACGTTTCATATTTTGTTTCAGTCATTTTTTATATTTCTTTCATACTATGCCTTTTTTACTTTTAGATGGAATTACGGGAATGTTTAAGTAGATTCGCCGCTAGATGTAATCGGAACATTACCGAGATTGTGGGAAACAGCGGCGTAGAGAGCAGTATGGGGCTTGTGGGGCTCAAGCCAGCCCCCAAACTAAGTATTTTCATTGTTCAATTCTTTTTTCCCCTTATTATTTGCCTGTACATAAACCTGAAGCCCGTTGCGAAAAATAATTAAAGCCTCCCCCTCCCGAAAAAAATCCTAGCTACGCTGCTGGTAAGAAAATTGGGAAAAATTGTCCTTCGATCAATTGTCCAAAGTACAATCAAACCTGGTTTTAAGGTCAATTTCGGGACTGAGTGTGACATTAAATCCAGAGTCTCGGAACTATTTTGTCTCTCTCCAATTTTTTTTCTTTATTTTTTCTCTCTCTTTTTTGTTACGCTTAGGTGAGCACTGCACTTCTTCCCACAGCGCCTCTCATCTATCCCCACCGCCCGGCGTCAATTCTTGGAAACATGAAATTGAGGATCACAGAACCCAGGATTAACTGTAGTTTGCTATATCACACGAATGTTTGCGATTCAATATATATCTGTTGTCTCGTAAGTATACACATGCCCTAATATTTTTGCATTACCTATTTTGTAAAAAGGTTTTATTTTAACTACTAAGCGCATTTCTAATGTGTTTATTACTTGCGGGGTAGGTTAGATCAGTTTTTTTGAGTAGCAAGTTTGATCAAATTGTATGTTGGAGATATATTATTTTTTGATTGTTTATTACTCATTTTTTCCACTGGTATGTCATGTTATCGATTTTATATTTTTTCAAAATAAAATAATAGCACAATTGATTATTTTGGACGTTTACCATTGATTATTATTACTGATTCATATTGAATTTTGTAGTTATATGTTCAGCTATTTTATGTAATTTTTAACTAAAATTTTATAAAGAGTGCTGTAACAAGTTAAGGACTTCTTCAAAATTCTTTGATTTTATCGATAGACTTTTAGTATGGTGTTCAATTGTAGGAGAAAGACTAATATTACTTCACCGACCGTTGAAATTACAATTTAATGAAACGATTTGTTTAAACTTTTTTGCTTTAACTTAAAAAAAATTTGTGATTCAGTCCAATTATAAAATAAAAATTTATTTTTATAATTTATTCTCGCCCAACTTTTATAAAAATACATGTAAAATTCTCAATTAAACTTAGCACTGCTAAATTTGGTTTATAAATTGATCGAACTTAACCCACAAGCTGACTGAACTTGCCTCATTGACTACTTGCATCAAACGATACGTTATAGTGAATGTCGGTATTTGCATATTATTGGAGAGTATGATGAAAATATATATCGCTCATTTATAACGTAAAGGAAGGTTTATTCTTTCATTTTACCAAAAATACATAAAAACTATTGTTCAATTTCTTAGAAAACACTCTGTGAAAAAAAATTGATCGAACGTGACCCACTCTTCTTTTTGCATTAACATGTATCTTCCACGCAGTCTACCTTCTGTAACGTTCCATTTTATTCTATCTGCTTGTTGTCCCACCGGACTCTTCAGTCTCGCCAAGGTTTTCGGATTTAGGACAGGCTTAACGAATAAAAGGAACAACGGTTAATATATAATCAAATGAACGAATTATATTCTTTCTATAATTTACAAATCTAATTAATCCCACGTAGGTGTGCGCAATGTGAAAGTGTTTGCGTGATTCGTGTGGGGTTTGTGTTGTGTAAGCGAGAAAAATCGGCGAGAGATGGTATATACGTGCGTGTCCGGTGCGGGTACATGCGTAACAAAGGGGGAAACGGTAAGCGGTGGGGCGCGTTAATCGTCGAAAGTGCGTGGTAGTTAGTCATCAGGTATAGTCGGGTCAGTTCGGTCCGTTTAATCGGGTCTGCGTATTCTCTGAACACGGTAACGTTACGGTGCGTGAAGAGAGAGGATTACGGGATTACGGAGGTGCTCCAGTGGCCGTCAGGCATGCGTCACGTGCTGAGCGCCCGTCCGCACGCCTGGCGGTGTCCAACGCGTGCGCGACGGACGGTTGACGTCGACCAACCCTGGCCTCGAAGGGTGCACTGTGTTGCGGAATCGAGAATGGCTGCGGAAAATGAAAATCATGTTTTAGAATTATGAGATATCAGATGTACCGGGGTTTTTGAGGTCGCTAAATTCAAATCCAAAGTCAAAATTTCAAAAAACAAAATAGTGGATGAGTAATGATCAAAATTTTTCAAAAAATTGCTTTAATTTTTGTAATGATAAATCAATTTAGTTGATAGAAGATAGGAAAGGGTTTTCAGGGTTGCTGGATTCTAATACAAAGCCAAAATTTCAAAAAATAAAATGGCGGATGAGTTACCGTCAAAAAATTACAAAAAAGCAGCTTTATTTTTGCAAGTACAATTCAATTTACTTAATAAAAGATATATAAGGGTTTCCGAGGACGGTGGATTCGAATCCAAAGCCAAATTTTGAACAAGAAAATGGCGGATGAGTTACAGACAACAAATCTAAAAAAATTGGCTTAATTTTTTACTTTTGCAATTATTATTCTAATTACTTGAAAATAGACATTTATCATGTTGTTATTAAAACGTACAATTAAATCTTTAAGAGGAAAATTTGATAAAAATTCAGTTCATTTAGAACGAAAGATGATGTATTTATTAAAAAAAATTATGTACATCAATTCGATTTTTACAAAGTGAAATTAGTTCGACAGATATGTACAGTTATATACAGAATTATATACATTTAATCAATATTGTCGTAATCAATTACGAAAAGCGAGATCTGTCGGAGTTTAACCACGGGTACGCCAGTCAGGGGCACCTGACGGTGACGTAACCTGGCCTCGATTAGTGGTCACAGGAGCGCTTGTCGGCCACCGATCGAGTCGGATACAGGAATGGGGAGGCACTAGGATTAGTCCGGGAGCTGGGTATGTTTCCGTATGCATTCAAGAGGCAAAAGGTAAAAACTAGTTAATCTTATGTATTTTGACCCGCTGAATTTAATGATACCGGTTAATTTTACGAGAAGTGGATAGGTTTTGTTTAAAACGCAATTGTTTAAACAAATAGGAAAAAATGGTTTTTCTTTATGGGACAAATTTCTTTAGTAAATATGGACAATTCTAAGCATAAAAGTTCTCTTGCAACTTTTTTGTTAAATGCATATTTACAAAGTTATAAATTTTCAAAGTTCAAAATTTGACGTTTTTTGCAAACTTTGAGTATCGATTATTCTTGACGTATTGAATATTTTTCGAAAATTGAAGAAGAAACTTGTTCTTTGAAAGCTCCTCTACCTATTCATTGTATGCGACATAGGATTAACCAGTCGGAAGCCTAGTTATCGCAATTTACAAGTAGCGCCTTTTGTGCGCGCGACAGTGCGTTTGGCGCTTATGGCCGGCGCGCGGAGAGGTACTCACGGCCTTACTGAAGAAAGTATAAAGTTTGTCCCGACTCTTTGCAGTCAATCAATCAGTTCTCACCAAATGATTATTTAAACTATCGATTATAATGTTATGTATTCACACATTTCTACGTTTTTTTTATAATAATCATATATTAATTTTGATGAACATCTCAATATTTTAAAAATATTAATGTATTTACTGGATAATTTTATAGGATCTACTCATTTTGTTTGTGTCAAAAAAACAATACGTGCAAAAATAAATTTAATAAGACTGATGAACAAAAATGAGCGTAAAAATATTCATATTTTGTGTATTTTGATACGTACAAACAGTGTATGATATTTAGTCGATAATAAAACAATATTTATTTATAATAAAATAATCATTTGGTGAGAACTGATTGATTGACGCCAAACGCACTGTCGCGCGCCCAAAAGGCGCTACTTGTAAATTGCGATAACTAGGCTTCCGACTGGTTAATCCAATGTCGCGTACAATGAATAGGTAGAGGAGCTTTCAAAGAACAAGTTCCTTCTTCAATTTTCCAAAAATATTCAATACGTCAAGAATAATCGATACTCAAAGTTTGCAAAAAACGTCAAATTTTGAACTTTGAAAATTTATAACTTTGTAAATATGCATTTAACAAAAAAGTTGCAAGAGAACTTTTATGCTTAGAATTGTCCATGTTTACTAAAAAAAATTTGTCCCATGAAGAAAACCCATTTTTTCCTATTTGTTTAAACAATTGCGTTTTAAACAAAACCTATCCACTTCTCGTAAAATTAACCGGTACCATTGGATTCAGCGGGTCAAAATACATAAGATTAACTAGTTTTTACCTTTTGCCTCTTGAATGCATACGGGAACATACCCAGCTCCCGGACTAGATGTGGGGAAGACTTAGCGCAGCTAGCTATATTACCCATGCTACGCGTCGCATCGGCGTACTGGGTGGTGGTAAGTGGGAGAAAGAGCGTCTGAGTAGCCCGGTGTAGCGTGTACATGCGCATTATGTGACGGTACGTTATATCTCATTGGATAATTTTGCAACTCTGGAGTTTTCTTAAGTAATCATGGTGATAAGCAATAAGTGAGCTCTAAGCATCTTCATATTATAAGTAAGCCATATGTTTAATCGTTTACGCTAGGCGTTACAAAATCTATCTAAAAACATGAAGATCCGAAAAAGCACTTTGCTTCTTGCCATCGCAATTTTTCACTCTTTTGCTGGTAAGTATGCATAATATAATATAAATCCTTAATCTAAAAATAATATATTACATATTCTCACAATAAAGAGATAAAAAGTTTTAGGCTTAAGTGAAATAAAAGAAATTATTTAACTTACTTCAGTTAGCATATGTTAAGCGCATAGACGCTCTGATTTCCGATTTGTCCAGTATATTAGTTTCTTTTAGTTTAAAAATGTTTCGTTGTCTTTATTACATACTCTTTATATCTTCAATGCACAATATTATTTCCTTTCTGCAGATCTGTTTGAATTTGGAGTTAATTTTAAACACTAGAACCATCAAGTAATTTAATTATAACTACAGAGAAATTCAGATAGTTTCGTATTTAGTTTCTAATTTCGAACTTTCTCCGTTAAAAATTAATGGAGTAAAATTGTTATTTATAAATTTGAAATTTCTAAAAAATTTTATTATTAATCGGGTTCAGACTAAGTTATCTTGAAAAGTTTCGACGCATTATAAAAGAAGCCTCGGCAAAGATTACGTTCAATAAACACCAATCGAGTTTGCTCGCTTATTCATCTAATGTTTCCTCTATTAAGGCTAAAAATATTTCTTATTCTTAGAGACCATAATGATTAGGTTTTATTTTATTTCACGGTTTTGTAGCTACGGACAGGATCTTATATTGCTTTTGTGAAAGATGGGGGGGGGGGGGGGGTAGGGATTTCACAGCTTTGCGCTACTGCCGATGAAAGTCAGAAATATTAAAAATCATGTTTCTTGCGTAACAATTACTGTATTACAAATTTTAATTATTGCACTGAACTCGCATAACAAAGCTTTTCATTTGAAACCTCTATACGGTTTCATATCTTCATTCGTTTTCATTATAAGGTATTTGTAAATTAATTTTCGTTAAAAGTAAATTATTTACTACTTTTAGTTACCTATCATAAAGCAATTTATAATTTTTTGTCGGGCAAGCTGCAGTCAAATGAATCCAGGGGGCCAACTTTTAACCCCGCCTTTAGGTTAGTTAAGGCAGTCCAGAAGGGCTCCACTTTTCACTAAAAGTGAGTGTGAGTTTGTTATGAACTATAGTAAATTTTCTGATCAATTATGCTAATTAAAGTTTATTAATTATTACCACAATTTATGTTAAACGTAGACGAGAATTAAAAAATTTCAGAAAAAGCAGTAACTTCGCAAAAAAATTGAATATAATAGTATAAAAATAAAAAATTGTCAAAAAACTAGTTTTGTTAAGTTAAATCAATTGTCACTTTATTACTCAAGATTGACTTTCTCTGCCTAAAATTTTACGCATTTATTTAACAGCCTCTGATATAAATGCGGACCAATCTAATGTATTTTGTAAAAAGCGGTAACTATCTAACGTTATTTCAAAGAATATTATCATGAAAAATAATACTCTGTTTGAACAATAATTTATGTTGAACATAATCAATTCTTGTCGTCATGCAACTGAGAAGTTAAAAGTAGGTTGAAAATTTTGGGGAAGGAACCCCTACTTTGTAACTGTATTCTGAAAGAAAGTTGATGTAAACTATCAGGAGCGAAGAATACTATTCTTCGCTCGTTCGTAAAATCGGGGCTCGCTAATAATCAACGAGTGGCACGTGATACCTTGTCCCTAAAGTACGCGGAATCGACTTTTTTTGGTCTGAAAAAAGTTGGTCAAGTTAGCGGTTTCTCAACTAATAGATGCCTTTGCAAAGTGCCCTTCTGAATTGTAGATGGCGCGACTCGATGGCTCATTCGATCACAACTTCACGGCAGAGTATCACTTTCTCGCACTATTCTACGTACTTTTTCCAACCTGTTAGGAAAATTTTTCTCACTAGTGGGAAAACATTTCTATTTTTCGACGCTCACGTGGACAATTGACGAATCGCTCATTTTACTCACAATTTTCGAACGAAAAAAATCGTCTTTCTCGCGTAGGTATTAGACAATAGTACATAGCGTATCGAGGGCAAGATATCTGTAAGCCCTTGATACATGCGATACTTTTTGTCCTACCCTCCTTGAAAAAAAGCACGTAGCAAATGAAGGATATGAACTGTTCCTGAAAATTTAAAATTATAATTGTAAGGAAGATATAGGCTAATAGAGTTTTAGATCGGCCCGGTGGTATGATACAAGATACGATAGATAAGAGTGGAAGCTGAAAGACGATATACAGGCGCATTTCACCTAACATGACTAATTTTTAAAACTTAAATTTTCAGATATTCGTCGGTTTTAAAATACGTTAAATATAAAATAAATGTTTCCTTAACACTACCATTTTGAATTCTGAATTCATAAAGCTTGTCCAATTGCATTTTTTTACATATTTTTAGTGCCCTAGTTTATAATTGTTCAGTGGGTAATTTAAATATTGATTTTTATTATTTGTTAATATTTGGTTTCTTCACAGAACTTCATGCAACGGAGCCGGGTGAAGGTTCATCTTCAGGAGGAAGTCGAAAGCGAGGGCGACCGAGAGGAATACCGACAAAGCGAGCACCAGGGCAAGTGCTAGGGCGACCGCGCGGGTCACATTTAAATCAAGATAAATTTCGAGTCGAAGAACCTGATGATGGCCCACCACATAGAGTAGTCTACTATGGCCAAATCGAAATTAAAATATGGCTAGATGGTCCTTTTGTTCGCAAAACTATCTACCCGGGCAATTATATTCCTCAAGGGCGATATTATAAATTTCATCATTTTTTAATCCGTACTCTGGAAAGAGGTGATGTAACTCTAGTAGCATATATCAGTCGGGATGAAAAACTTTTGGGAGTCCGACCACCAGTTTCAACAGGTAAATGAATGCGGGGTACGATTTACGGTAAACGTGAAATCAGAATTTTCAATGAGTATTATTATACTTTTTTCAAGATTATTATATGCAATGACCTTAAACTCCTTCATGTGGTTTTTTTAGATTAGAGCTCCCATACGGAGAAAATTTGTAGGTCTTTCTGATCATCTAGATGTGCGGACAGACTATATTTGAGGGTCAACTATATGGAACAGCCATCTAGATGGTTAAAGCGACTACCTCCCGATGGTTAAAAAATATTAAAATCTATAATTTCTAAGATTCGCCTCGATCATCTTAAACGGTAGTTTCCACTGTGGTAGTAAGCCAAACTAGTCATTCCAGATGCGCTCATTTCCTGATACGAGACTCATAATTTTAAAATTAAGTGAAACCTACAAAAAATGAAAATTGATGTAAGATTCATAAAATCTAAAAGAATTTTTTATTCTTTGTGGAGAGGAAGGCGCATGAGACAAGATGTCAGATAGACAAACGATGCACCATTGCACATTGACAACATTTTGTTTGGAGCAAGAGAAGCTAAAATTTATAATTATTTGTCCTTTGTCTATTAAAAGCATCAAATTTTAAATTCAGGATTTAAACGAAAAAACTTAATCCACTTTCCACCATGTTGTCTCTTATGCACTGGACTCTCCACATATATTAAAACAATCGGAAAGCTGATTAGACATATTCAAAATACCGGTCATAAAATAAGTTTCTCTGACTACTTCAAAAAAAGCACAGAAGGTCGTTTCAACCATGTAGAAGAATAGACTGAATCCACAATTTTGACTCTGTGAATTTGACATCCATTTTGCTGCTTCCATGTTTTCGTCCTATTATAAGTATCCACAGAGACCCTGTGTACACTGTTGCAAATATTTTGAAAATTCAACCACTTGTAAACCACTTCTGTGGTTGAAATCTCGCTCATTCACAGAATTGAAATAAAATTCAATTAAATGCAGTTAAAAATTAATGAAGACATCTGCGCATACAGCCATGCGCCTGAATACTTCCCGCGAAGCCAGACCCTAACCTAACGTTAGAAAGTCCGATGACTCCTTTTTTGTGTCGGCACTAACTGCTGTATGCTTTTATAGTTTATGATTATAAAAACAAGTATCAAGAATTTGGTCTAAATGGACGTGAAATTCGTAATAATAATAATATAATTCCAATGCATCCTTTGTCTTTCTTCTTTAAAAATGCTGATTATTCTAAATGTTATGTGCACTTTAATTATCTCATGGATTCCATAAAACTTTATGCAAAATAGCTCATGATTCCTTATCAGAATTCTTTTGCCACATTAAGTGAATTTCGAAGCAGTATTTTCAAGGAATATTTATGGGCTCTATTTAAGATTTTGAATTTTTTAACGTTCTTGATTTCAACCCATTAAATTTCTTGCAAACTTATACTTGCTTTGAAATTCACTAATGATGCCAAATACAATTTTCACAAGAGAAATCTTTAAATTATTTGATGCTTAGGAAAACATTAAATTTAAAATAATTGATTTTTAAAAGCTGTGTTTTCAAATTAAATCCTCAGGCAATACGGAATCAAACTTTTTGAATTTGAGTACTTTAACTTAGAAATAATCAGTCTTTAATTTTGAGATTGATTTTTGATCGTTTTTTCAATCCAGAAATCTGTTTTTTCTTTTCAAGGTCAAAAATTCAATCTAGAACCCTCTCCATCGGAATGGTACATCAATTATGCTTCCACTTACTTGAAGGTAGAGGTTACTAACTTAGCCCCGACTGGAATGAGCCTCATTCCTAGAAATGTACATGTACCTGCAGAAAGTTCAATCGAATTGGAAACTGTAGCTGGCATAACATTTAGCTTGTTCAGAGATAATAAAGATTTTAAAATTACCGGAGTTGAGCTTATCTCTTATGCTCGTATAGCTCCGTGAAGATTATTCTATACATATGATAAACAACAAACATGTACAAATTTTGTGATGTTTCCGTTATGTATATTCTTGAATAAATACGAGATAAACTGAAAACTACTCTTACAATACTACCTTTGGTTATTAGTATCGAAAGTAAATGTTATTCGATGTGTTATTTTTTGCTCCACCAGCATTTCATTTTCTTCTTAAATAGCGTACTTAAAATAAAGTAAGTCAATTCCTGAAATAAAAATAGTCAAGGTGAGTGGGCTCGAACCCTTGACAGAACCTGTTCTTGTCACAATTTATAATTTTTCAAAAACTACCACAGAAAGGAGTAAATATCAAGGAAAAAAGTTTTCCAAAAATAAATGACATTTAAAAGAGCCTATTTCACTTTTTTAAATATATAGCACTACATCAATTTATACACTTTTGTCTTATACTACCGAAGACAGCATTAGGTATCAAGTAAAAAAATGACATAGAAATTAATTGGTATAAAATAGCCTCTTTGACTTTTCTAATATATATCATCACATCATGTAATATATTTGAAAAAGGCGATACACCAACAAAAATTTCAATTAATTGTATTTTTTTGGTAGTTTTAAAGAATATTAACAATTTTTAGTTTTAAGAAAAAAAAAATTCTTTTTTAATACGAAGAAATGGTTTACCAAAAGTTAAACTTGGAGAATACGTAGTCCATCATTTTAGTAGGCTAATGGTCAAAAACATGTTCCTTTTTTTTAAGTGTATAATAGCATAGACGGAAAAATTTATTCGCTTAAAATTTAGGCGATTATTTGAAGAATCTTGGGCAGAGAGAAAAGTCTTCAAATTTTTCAATGACTTTAAAAAATAATAGAAAACTATTTGTGAAATTTAGAATAAAGTCGACTAATATTTAAAAACTGAGTCGCAGATAAAGAGTCGAGTATTTCTCATGCAAAAGTATTTTATGAACTAAGCAATCTTCTCTAAGAAACACTCTAAAGGTTCCTAATATTTGGAAGAATTTTGTACATTAAAGTATAAAGTTGATCAGATTTTATATTATTTTAAACTGAGTTTGATATTTCTTGCTATGGATAATTTAAGAGATGAAAAATCAAAGAACCATTACTGAGACAGTTAGGAAAAGCTGATCCACATTAACACAATTTCCAAATAGGGATTTGGAATTTTGGGTACAAAAACCGTTATAATAAGTGGCTCAGACATTATTTGATCCATTAGAACAAAAAATAGATTAGTAACCCAGTGGGAACAAAGTTTGGCGACGTCTTTACGACATCGTTACGACATCTGTACGACAACTTTACGACATCCTGTGTCCATGTCGTTAAGGTGTCTTCACGATATCGTAAATAAGTCGTATGATCTGATGATGTTTTGACGATATCACAAAGACACCGAAACGACATGGACATAGGATGTCGTAAAGATGTCTTAAAGATGTCCTAACGATGTCGTAAAGACGTCGCCAAATTTTGTGCCCACTGGGTAATTTTATAGTATATTAATAAACACTAGGAAAAGGAAAATCCAATGGCGTTTATTAAAATAAAATAGCACAATTTACTTAGAATTTATTACAGAATATATTAAAAAGCAAGAATGGATTGTGATTACCGTTTAATTATTTATTCTAAAAAAGTTGTTTGAAATAGTTTTTTTCAACCCTCTAGTTATGACCTTAAATTTTTCCAACTGCTTGGATATGTAATTTAATAAATCAAAAATTTAATCTTTTAAATAAAATTAGTAAGTATGCATTGGAATTTAATACTATAGATTAATATTATCGGTTTACTTGCAAATTAAACTGTTTGGGAATACATTTTGAACTGGAATTCTTCTTAACTCAAGTTAATACATCAATTGAAAAATGTATTGAAACAATTTGAATTATTTTTTGGTTGCAAATTTTATTATTTGGTTGAAAGTTCGCGTTTTTGTTAAAAATGATATTGTTTAGGTGGAAAATTCATAAATTTGGTTACATTTTTTTAAATAAAAAATCTTATTTATTTAAAAAATCATGTCCTGTTTAATTTACAATTAAAACTATTTTTTGTTCGAAATATCAACTATTATATTTTATAATAATAATTAATCTTTTTGGTAGAAAATTAGTATTTTTTATTTAAAAATTCAAGAATTTGTTAAAAATTGAAGAATTAGGTTAAACAACAGGTTAAATTCTGATAAAGAAATATAATAGATGATATTTTAACCAAAAAAGATTATTATTACATATTGAGAGCAGATGAATTAATAAACAAAATTTTCATTCAAACTGCTGAAGCCTCAACCTAAACAGATTAATTTTCAACCACAGTTCTATTTTTGCTCAAGAAAGATTAAATTTTTCATTGAAAAGATACGTTATCAAACCAAGAAGTAGAAGCTTAAAGAAAATAGATCAAATTTTTGTCAAAAAACATTTTCCAGTCAAACGATAAAAAAAATGCAACCGAGCTGTTGAATTTTTGAGTGAAAGATATTAGTTTTCTTCGAAACATTTATATTTTTAATTTAAAAATATAAATTTTCAACAGAAAAATTCATTCACTTAATTCATCTTAAAAAGTAAATCCGTAATATCAATTTTATAAATATTTTATATAAATCTATAATATTGAATTTTAATGCATACTTACTCCTTTTTGTTAAAAAATTTAATTTATTAGATACTATATTACATTACTTACCTAAGAAGTTCGGAAATTTTGAGGTCAGAAGTGGAGGTTTGAAAAAACTACTTTGAATAATTTTTTACAATAAATAATCAATTAAACGGCAATGTTGTGTCTTCTAAGCAATATTTTAAATATACCACTAAAATAATACTGCGACATTTAATTAGAAACACGGCGAATGTGATCGTTTCAGTAATGAAAACGAAATTTTGCAACTCACGTTCCGTGTGCAAAACTTAGACAGTCTGAGATAGTCAGCGACAGCTTCCGTTTCGGTTTAGGCGACTTCGCCAAAGTGTAGGAAATTTCAATACTACAATTCTGTACAAATGATGCGGAAAGTTTTAACATAAATCAAATGGACCATTTTGTAGGAGTTCAATCACACATTTTGAGAAATATTTTTAATAATTTTTTCCTAAATGTATAACTTGTCAGGACAAAAATAAATTGTGGTAAACAAAGTCTTTGACGAAAATCATTATAAGTATTGTATTTCAGACCAGTAGAAAAAAAATTTTAAAGAGGATGAAAAAAAGAAATAATATTCTAAATAAATTGCAATTTATTGTCAACAAGATCTCATTGTAAAGACGGTAAATTCTAAATGTTTTCATTTTAAATGTCTACTTTTTGAAATTGTAAAACTTCGAATATTTTACATTTTAATAACTGAATTAGAATTTAATTTTGTATGCAGCAGATTTAAAATTCACATATTTCTAATTTTAGGTGCTTTGAAAGGACTAAAAAGTTTAGAAAAAACCGTCTCTTCAATGGACTTAAATTTGTTTAAATTTATTACTTGAAAAACGTATAAATTTAAGAAGCCTAAAAGTTTGCAAGTCAAAATATTAGAAATTTTGAATAGAATATATTAAAACTGTCGATATTTAAAAATTAATTTGATAAAATTGATGAAATTGTTTATAAAATTGCCTCGTTTTCTACTTTCAAAAACTCGAATTTTAAGGGCACTTCATTTTGATGGACAGAAGATTTGAAATCTTTTCATTCTCAAACTTCATAATTTACATAAGGAATTTCAAAGCTTACTAAATCTGACAAATTCATTTAGTTAAACAAACAATAAAATTATTCATTTAAAAATATTAATACTTTTCAAAGGATTTTTTTTCAAAAGTCTGGGTTGTTTGGAAAGTAATTGTTATGGAAAAAAATGTTCAATATATAACTGAATAGAGTGTATTTCATATATCAATAAATTGTGCTTAATTTACTCTTAAAAAAGCGAAACTAGTTTCCGAACAACCGAATCGTTTAATAAATATCCATAATAATAATTTCAAGAGCATAATAGATATTATATTGAGAATCAGATTGTTTAACAGATGAACAATTTTTATTAAAAATAGTTTAGGAAGTAAAATTAATTTTTTTATTAAACTTATTATTATATTGCTTACTGTGAAAAATGTAATAATAATTCTATTATAAAGATACACACACACCTGAATAAGCTTTCTAAAATTTTCGTGCCTAAAATATTGTTAAATACAGGTAAATTAAAATCTGAAATCAGTAAAACATTTTGTTTACACAAGCTTTCTCAAAAGTGAGACATTCTCGGGGCCGTTCATACTACAGATACGGCTCTGATTCTCACAAGCGGTGAACTGGTGACGTTATGAAAAATATTTTTTTTCCTTTCTTCTAGATTTCTTCTGAATTTTTAGCAACTGCCGAGAAAATGTTGTACCACTGTTTATTAAAAATCTGCAATTAACATCTTCGAATTCTTTCAAAATGTTTATTAATTTTCAATTCATTATTGATCGCATTTTTTAACTGGTATGATCCAAAAAATTCTTGTTAAGCAGGAATAGGATAAGTGTAACATGCGCTGAGGAAAATAGAATTTAAAAAGCTAAATTGAATAAGTTAATTAACAGTGCATGTGATGTCATATAATATCACCAGAAAAATTAAATATTGCAAATTTTCAACAGAAAATTGTAATATGCATATTATGTTTAATCACGTTACCATGATTTTACTGAGACCGCCCTAATGTTCACGTAAGACACAAGTTTTGTTGGGAATATTGGGTAAAATATTCACACGCTTCGCGAGAACTTTGCAAATTTTTATTTTATAAGCCAGGTTGACTGCATTTATAATGATTGAATTCTACTTAAGAGACAAAAAAACTGCTTTACCGGTAAAAGAACTGTATATAACGCGCTATTATATGCTATCTTTAATTTAAACTTTTTTTTGTAACCTAGAACGCATCAAAATGTGTCTTCCACGCATTCGCCACTTATTGGCTATTTTCACAAATCTGGAGGTTTCTTAAGTAATCATTTATTCAAAAATCCCTATTCTAAAATCAAATACAAAATGTTTTATTTCCCTCTCTAATATTATTTATCTCTTTGGTAAAAAGCGTGATTGTCCCGAAAAACACAATTTTATAACGACGTCGTGAGTGTCCAACCTTTTTGTCGAAGACCCGACATAATTCTAGTAATATTATATTCTAAAATTCAAAATGTAAAAAGCTATCTAAACTATTTGTTTTTATGTAAATCTCAATCTAAAATTCTGAGTATTAGAGCTCATTTCCTAGCATTTGAAGAAATCTCTCCTTTGATAAAACAATACACCTGTCAGAATGGTCAACGATCTTACGAAACTAGCCTTACGGACCTAGTAAGGGTTTATTATTACGGTAGCTATCTCGAACGATAATTATCTGTAAATATTGCAAACTGAGAGAAAAGGGATCCTAAACTCTATAATGGATAATCAGCTTTTATGAAAATGAGGTGTCACCATAAAGGGGTGAAACACCTGACGCGCGGTAACTAGCTTGAGTCGAGGCGCCCTCGGACTCCAGGTGTTCCTATCCTCCTACTAAGAGGGACAAAGAGCGCTTTATCGGGTGCGAGAAAGAGAGATTTATCTCAAGGCGACACTTTGGGTCGAAAATCGAAATATAAGGAAAGCCTGACAAAATATTGGGAAACTATTTTCGTCTACCTGGCACGCAGGCTTAGCCGTTTTCTGAACAGGTTTCGAGCGAACTTAGACTCGTCCACTCCTAAACAGCTAAGGCTAGTGACAGGGTCAATAAATTTTCACTGTCCAACTTCTTGGCCCCGTGTACGAGAAATTTATCTCGCTCGTGTCGTCTCTAGGCACGGTGAAAATTACTCTGGTCTTTGAAAATAATTTATACTCATTTGCCTCAGGCAATTCACTTTTAAAATTTTATGTTTTAATTTTTAAGAGGTCTCTGTCTCAAATAACAAATTCTAAAATGTTCCCGTAGGAAGCCTTGAAATAAGGAAAATCGAATTCGACGTACAACGTCGCAGAGAAACACTGGAAAGATAGCAACTTTATTAATAGGGTGAGAGCGAATATTCACTCGTCCTCTCCTCAAGCACGCTATTTTTTCCCAAGAAAAAAAATAGAGATGGGATTTCTCCCACGTCTATTAGTGATCAAGTTAGAAGAAAGAGACACTCTTCTAAGGATGTTTTCTGCGAGTTGCCCCGCAGAATTCAACTGAAGTTTTTGACTTGTTTATAAGGCTCGCCCTTCTCTCGTTTCTCACGATACATAAGAAAATGTATGGTGGGAGACCTCGGAGCCTGCGCTTTTCTAAAGCTCCTAAGATGATGCAATTTGTCTTTACATCTTCCCAGGAGTTTGAGGTTTTGCCTGTCTTCAGGCTTTATAACGTAACCCGCTGGTTACAATATATATATATATATATATGTATATGTATGTAAGCACACACACACACACACACACATATATATATATATATATATATATAAAAGTTGTCCATGTGCCTTAATCATTCTCACTCACAGTTGAAAAATCTATCTAAAACATGAAGATCCAAATAAGCACTCTGCTCCTTGTAATCGCAATTTTTCAGTATTTTGCTGGTAAGTGTACATAAAACAATATGAATCCTAACTCGCAATATAATACATAACATTTGAATACCCAGAATAAAAAGTACAAAGATATTAAGCATATGTGCCATGAACGCAATTATTGAACCGCTTTTAGTTAGCATATGTTAGGCGTAAAGATGCTTTGATTTGCGATATGCACAATATATCAGTTTCTTTAAACCGTGAAAATGTTTTTTTTTCAAATGACATGATCTTTGTATCTTCCATGCGTGATAATATTTTTTTCTGAATCTCTTATTCTATTTTGAATTAATTTTTAATATTTGAACTTTCAAGTGATTTAAATATAACTACAGCAACATTCGAAATGTTCCGTGTTTGATTCCTAATTTTAATAATTTTACGCTAAAAATTAATCACGTAAAATTGTTATTTATAAATTCGAATTTCCAGAAATTTAGATTATTTATAGGGTTCATAATTAGTTATCTCGAAAAGTGTCGATGTATTGTAAATGAAGCTTCAGCAAAGATAACGTTAAATAAATACCAATCGAGTTGTCTTAAATATTCATTTCAAATCTGAGATATGTCGACGTTATAATATAAATATAGTTATAAATATAT
>NC_046659.1:138427293-138432495 GCF_010883055.1 Belonocnema kinseyi | reverse complement strand
TTAGTTTTTCTATAGTTCTCTCTGCTCAGGCTGAAAATATTTATCAATCTTAGACACTATAAACATCAGATGTTATTACATTCTCTTCCTGATTAAAAGGTATTGGTTTGATGTAAAAAGTCAATTTCGCGGATTCCATCAGCTACAAGAATAAGTCAGACCAAATTCATTTAATCAAAAAAGATTTACAAATTTTTTACGAATATTGCTTTGATAGGAAGCGTAGTTTTCTTTTAATAGTAAAAAGCATGATTACAAATGAATAATCAAAAAAACAAGGCAATAAGAATAAGAATGTTTTAATTTCCATGCGAATTATGAATTTTATTGATATAAATTTATTGAAATAATACAAGTTTCTGCGCATATAAGAATAAAATTTAATGTGAAATAGGAAAAAAAAATTTAAGTAATAATGATAAATACAAGTTGTACTTTATTTTGCAATATCTAAGTGCGCAATCCCAGGCAGAGTTACATGATAAATGTATTATATTTTATATAAAAGTGTTGAGCATAATGTAAAAACTTTGACATTTTAGGGAAATTTGAGTGCGAAGGAAGAGATACGCGATGAGAATGTGTTCGTTATAGCCGAAACTCTTGAGCAATGCTCTTTCGGGAGAAAAAACCTCACAACCAGAAAATTACAGTGTTGGATGTTTCGTGTTTTAATTTTATAAGTTCTACGCAGGAATGGGATAAAAATACAAAGTCCGAGCGCATAGCGCGAGGTAAATTCAAAATCGAGCCCCAAGTGCGAGAATGAAGAATCGCGCGCCCAAGGCGCGCGGAAGAAGAAAAGATAATATGCTCGAAAATGTGCTCGCGTGAGGTATTTCTCAATTGATTGATGCCGTTGCAAAGTGCCCTTCTGAGCTGTAAACTATTTTTAGTCAAAACACTATTTTCAGACAAAAAAACCGCTTTTATGCGTAGATGTTGAAAAATAGTACATTCTGTATTGAGGGCAAGATAGCCGTAAATAACAAGTGAAAGGAAGAAATAGCTTAAGGTGTTAAACCATTGCAGAGCACGAAAAATGGACTTATTTCAGGAATTTTTGTTGGCTCGATAAAAAGATCAATCAATATTTTGTAAAATAGGATTAATAATACTAGCTATAAAGTACTGAAAATATTTTTTTTTTCAAATTCATTCCTGAAATAAAACACCAAAGTTTTTTCGATCGTATAAAACAACAGCAAGCGACGTACTTAGGATTTTTTCGATACACGCAGAAGACTGTATTGTATGACTTACAATATAGTCCGTAATTCCTGCGCTATATATCGTAATTATCGCTTTACAATAGCGCAAAATCGTGATGTCGTTCGAGCAGTGGCCAACCGAAATTAGTGCTTTATAATTTTGTACAAAGTTCCGTGACCTGCTGGTACGTTAATATATTGCGCTTTCTTATAATAAAGAAGTTTTTCGATATCATTGTGCGATACCTTTTCCTGCGTGTATATGTATTTTTCGTGGCATGGTACACTTTTGAAAAAAAGTTTAAAATTTAATGAAAAAAATCGTTACGAAATTGTTTATAAAAAAAACTATGCAATATGAACAAAAATCCTACGTACGTCGCAGGAGAAAGCAATATTGACTATATTTTTAAAATCTCAGATCGATCGGTGAGCATTTCTTCGAGTTATGTTCCCAACCAGTTAAAAAAAGTGCTTTTGAGAAAAACACGATGAATTTAAAATAAATTATTCTTAAGCACTACCTTTTTGACTTAAGAACTCGTAAAGAATGGCCAATTAAAACTTTATAAATATTATCAGTGTCTGATATAATATTTTTTGAGTGTATAATTTAAATATTAATATTTTGTATTTTTCGATTTTCAAATCTTTGTTTTTTTTTACAGAACTCCATGCAACGGAGCCGGGACGAGCTTCTTCTTCAGGAGAACGTCGAAGGCCAGGACGACCACGAGGGTCAGTGACAACGCGATATCCAGGGCAACCACTAGGGCGACCGATAGGAATACATTTAAATCAAGGTCAACTTCGAGTCGAAGATCCTAATGATGGTCCACCACATAGAATTGTCTACTATGAGCAAATTGAAATTAAAGTGTGGCTAGATGGTCCCTTAGTTAAAAAAACAATCTATCCATTCAATTATATTCCTCAAGGACGATATTATAAATTTCATAATTTTTTAATCCGTACTCTGACGAGAGATGATGTAACACTAGTGGCATATATCAGTCAGGATGAAAAACTTCTGGGAGTCCGACCACCAGCTTTAACAGGTAAATGAATTTGGAGTATGACTTTTGGTAAGATTGAAACTAAAAATTTCAAAAAGTATTATTAGTTTGTTTTTAAGGTTATGTCATTTATTTACTTTGTTTGCGTTCCAAATCCTACACGGAGAAAGCTTGAAGGTCAATGGTCCATCTAGACGTGCAGACTGACTATATTTGAGAGTAGACTATAGAACAGTCATCTAAATGATTAAAGTGACTATCCCCAGATTGTTAAAAAAGGTTCAAATCTACAATTTCTGATATTTGACTCGATTATCGCGAACGGTCATCTCCACCATCTGAGAGAGTGAAACTAGTCATCTCAGAGTTTAGACTTGATTATCACATGATATGTGATGGCAGGTATACAAAAAATAAACAACTTCTCATTGAAAACAAAAGAAAAAACGTAATCCACTTTCCACCATATTTTCTCTTATGCACTTCACTTACCACTCATGTTTAAACTATCGGAACGTAAATTAGACTTGTTGAAAATACTGGCCATAAAATGAGTCTCTCTGACTACGTCAAAAAAATCACAAAAGGCTGCTTCGACCATGTAGAAGAGCGGAATAAACCTCTAATTTTGACACTGAACCCCGTGTAGAATCCTATCTGAAAATCTACATAGATCCCTGAAGGAAACTTTACCGACAAATTTGGAAACAAAACGGGATAGGAACAAATGTGGACAACCATATGTAAATCTGTATGGTAACCACAACTGTAGTAGCCTATTCATTTAAAGCGTGGTCACTTATAAGGAGAAAGTAAAATGTTAGAATTGCAAGAATCTTATATTTCAAATATTTTCTTCTTTGAAAAAATCTAAAATGAGAATTTCATGTTTTGGGAGTTTTCATTCATCCGCGAAAATAGTAAATAGCAGGTATTCAAAATTTGTCGACACTCGAAAAATAGCCTATCCTCAATAGTGCACCGGAAATTTTGGTCATTTTGGACAGAAAATTGCCGAATTATTAAATATTTGGCACTATAAAGTTTCCAACGCCCTAAAATTTTAGATTCTGAAAAAAATTTTTGTTAATGCACAAAGAATATTAATAATTTCGTCGAAAATTTAAATAACCATTATTTAAAAAAAAGCTTAAAGATATCAAAAGAATTTGTTTAGTTATTTTAATGCGGGATTTCAGAGAAATTTCTAGTGCTTTAGGTTCTTTTTTTCAATGCTGCAATGAAATTAATAATCAATGAAGAAAATATCGCTACAAATACGAAAAATACAATACTTTTTTGTCCAAGAAAATACATTCGCAGATATGTAATAGTTCCGAAATTTTGTGCCTGCGCTTAAATGATCAAATATTGTTAGGAAAACATCAAATAAAAAAATTTATTGTTAAAAACTGCGCTTTCAAATTAAAATCCTTAGATATTGCGAAATAAAAAATTTTAACACTGAGTGCTTCAATTTAGAACAAATCAGTCTTTAATTTTGAAATTGCTTTTTAATCGCTTTTTTAATCCAGAAATCCTTATTTTTTTCAAGGTCGGAGATACAATCTAGAACCTTCTCCATCAGAATGGTATATTAATTATGCTACCACGTATTTGAAGTTAGAGGTTACGAACTCAGCCCTGACTGGAATGAACCTCATGCCTAGAAATGTACATGTACCTGCAGAAAGTTCAATCGAATTGGAAACTGTAGCTGGCGTAACATTTAAGCTGTTTAGAGACAATCGTGATTTTAACATTACTGGAGCTGAGCTTGTCTCTTATGTTCGTGTAGCTCCGTAAATATTATTCTCTGTATAATATAACACCTAAATATAGTGAAACTCTTCAAGAATCCTCCCTTCTATAGTACTTCCAAAAGATGACGCGCGCGATCTGCGGTTGTCAATCCGGCGAGCCCTCAGGCGTGAACAAACAAAAGCGGAGAGGGCTATAATGAGTTAGTTCCCACCCACCGTCAGCCCCAAAATCAGCACCAGAAAAGAGTTTCACTGTATATAAAAATTATGTAACATTTCTTACGTATGTATCCTTCATTAAATGCCAGATAAACCAAAAATTACTTTCAAAATGGTCAGTTATGTTATTATTATGTAAAGTGAATGTTCTTCGATGTGTTCTGTTTTGCTATACTAGCATTCTATTTCCTTCTTAAATGGCGTACTGAAAATAAAGTAAGTCAATTCGTTAAATAAAAGTAGTGCTGATGTGTTGGCTCGAACCCTTGGCTAGAACAATTTTTTCAAGCATTATGAAATAATAAGTAAACTTTAAAAAGAATCATATTTATAAATATAAATAAATAATGTTATGAATTTTTTACATTATCTGTGCAAAATTATTAGTACCGAAACTTTCCTTATTTCCTTTTCTTTATTTTCTTAAACTTTCATCTCAATATCACATTTCGTGTGGAACTGGTATGATCCAAAAAAATTTCGTCAAGCAAGAATGAGATAAGTGTCACGTGTTCTTATATAAATAGAATTGTCAAATTTTTATTTCCTAAGCTAGATTGACTACAGTAATAATTTTTATAAGTTTGGAGGTTTTTAAAGTAATTATGACGATGAGTTATATTTTAGTGAAAAGTACACACACACACACAACGCCGTTGAAAAATATATCTAAAAACATGAAGACACGAATAAGCACTATCCTCCTTGCTATCGCAATTTTTCTGTATTTTTGTCATGAGTGTACAAAATATAATATAAATCCGAAATATAAACATGATATATTACTTATTCTTAAAATATTTAAGATGAGTGAATTAAACGCAATTATTATCTAGCATATTGTTGACACGCAGGGATGCTTTTTAGGCTATTAGCAAGTGAAAGCTTGGAACCTTCAAGAGCGCCGATGATAAGGACGATCAGTTTAACAGAATATTCCGGGTACAATCGTTGCAACTCCCTTATAAGGTCTCGATACCTCTCTTTCTTTTC
>NC_046659.1:138425475-138427193 GCF_010883055.1 Belonocnema kinseyi | reverse complement strand
ATGGCGAAGTGCTAGAGATAGTGGCAATAATGTAAGGCAAAAGAGGAGTGGGCTCATGGTGCCGCCTTGAAAGACACCTCTCTGAAAGGTGACCTTGTTAGTGGTCACACAATTTTTGCCAGATGAGATAGTAAATCTGGTTTTCCAAAGCGGCATCAATCTCTCTATGCACCCAACTATTTGAGAATGAACCTTTAAGATTTCCAAAAGACAGATGATAAGTCTATGGGATGTATAATCGAAAGCTTTTCGAAAATTAATCCAGGCCATCGATAGGTCACGCTGGTAGAATGCTGCATCTTTGCAGACACATCTATCAATGAGCAGGTTCTCTCGACATCCGGCTACGCCTTTCTTTGAGCCTCGTTGTTCATAAATTTCTTGCCACACAGGTTCAATTGCCCGAACAATCCTATCATTTAGGATGGCTGTGAATATCTTATAAAGCGTGTTCAGACAAGTTATTGGCCTGTAGCTCTTTGGGTCAGCTAAGTCGCCTATTTCCGGCAGGAGTATTGTGCGCCCTTCCACCAACCACCCTGCAATCGGCTCTTCCGACTTCAAATATGAGGTGAAAATACGGGCCAAATGCTGATGGGTTGCAGAAAACTTCTTCCACCAGGAGTGTTTTGATACAATCTGGTCCCGGTGTGGAATAGTACTTCACCCCTCTTAATACTTTTTTCACCTCCTCGGTAGTGATGGGTGGGCATTCTTTATCAGGTGTTATGAGGGCAACACATAACTCTTTAAAGCTATTTATATGTTCTGAGTCTTCGTCCAGTCTATGCTATACTTCGTAGACTTCTCTCCAAAATACTTCGACCTCCTCTGGTTTGGGTGGGTTTTCGACAGTACCTGGAGGGTCTTGGAAGGATCGAGATGGGTCAGAGAGAAACTGTTGATTTTCTCTTACCCACCTCTCCCTCCGCTCTAGACTTCTCTTAGCGTCAGATAGTATCCGTATTCTCTCAACAATATGCTGCCTGATGATCAGCAGCTTTGACTTGTTAAGTGTGTGATAACAGGTCCGGAGTTCGCGCGCGAACTTTCGAACCTTGGCGGTAAAATTCCTGCCAGATGTGATGTAGTCAATCACACATTGAATGCAGGACGCGTACTTTCTTGCCCAGCGTATCCTTACGGCAAGTTCATGCATTCGTCTTATGGTCTTATGATCAGCCGTTGGTTTTGTTTTACGGCTCGCATCGGCCAAAGCCAAACCTTGGTGTTCATGTTTCTCCGGGTTGTAAAGCATCGATCTTGATCTCTTGGATACCTGGCCGCGGTTGGTCTTAGTGTCGCCTCTCTTTCTTTGTTGCCCGCTTGTTCTAGCTGTGGTAGAGTAGGCGTTCCGCTTACATAGCCCCTTTTACGGAGTAGTTCAGCATGGTTTCGCAGACGTTGCTGCGAAAAGTGCGATAGCTCCGGGTGTTTCTCGCACCACAGAGCATGGAGCCGTGCCATGTAACCCCGTTCACGGGCCACACTCGCATCGTAGCAGTCTAGCAAGTCGTGATACAGTTACTCCGTCCACCCGAAGGTCACGAGATCCCGCCGATCCATCGCACTGAATCCATTTTCATTGGCTCCCCCAACTCTAGATTGGTCGGCATTGGTGGCCGACCCATTGTCGAGAGCCCTGCGCGTTCTGTGGTTTTGAACCGCACTTACTACAACTATGTTTGGTATTGACATTGTTGTTTCCACGAGAAGCT
>NC_046659.1:138423138-138425375 GCF_010883055.1 Belonocnema kinseyi | reverse complement strand
CCTCGCGTTGCGGATACAGGGTCCATGTGCCAAGGGTTTCTGCTGCACATGGTTACAAAAATAAATAGGCAGTCGCGTACAATTTTCCAAGGGTGGCCTCGAAGAAGTTAACCCCCAAGCGGAGGTGTAAAAACCGTACCGAAAGCTTAAAAGTTTAAAACAACAAAACGCACAGGGATCCCAACAATGGCTCGGCCAACAATGCCGACCACTTTAGAGCTAGGGGAGCAAATAAAAATGGATTTGATGCGATAGATCGGTGGGCTGTCGCGACCTTTAGGTGGACAAAGAGACTGTATCACGACTTACTAGAGTGCTACTATGCGAGTGTGGTCCCTGGACGGGGTTACATAGCATGGCTGCATGCTCTGTGGTGCGAGAAACACCCGCAGCTATCGCACTTTTAACAGCAAAGTCTGCGAAACCATGCTGAACAACTCCGAAAAAGGGGCTATGTAAGCGGAACGCCTACTCTACCACAGCTAGAACAATCCGGCAACAGAGAAAGAGAGGCTACACTAGGATCAACCGCGGGCAGGCATCCAATAGAGGAAGAGCGATGCTTTATGACCCGGAGAAACATCAACACCAAAGTTTCTCTCAAGCCTAAAGATCTGGTTGAAATAAATGACGAGCTTCATAGACATTTGTTCCGGAGAATCCGACCTGCGGGCTATCAATTATTTTATGTATAATGCAGTGAAAGCTTTGGCCGATGCGAATCGTAAAACAAAACCAACGGTTGATCATAAGACCAAAAGACGAATGTATCAACTTGCCATAAAGATAGGCTGGGAGAATACGGATACTATATGGATAAGAGAAGTGTAGAATGGAGGGAGAGGTGGGTCAGAGAAAATCGACAGTCTTTCTGGTCACAGCACACCTGATAAAGAATGCCCACCCATCACTACCGAGGAGGTGAAAAAAGCATTAAGAGGGATAAAGAACTATTCCGCACCAGGACCAGATCGTATCAAAAGTTTCTGTTGGAAGAAGTTCGCTTTAACACATCAGCATTTGGCCCATATTTTCAACTCATATTTAAAGGCGGTAGAGCCGATTTAGAAGTGGTTGTTGCAATTCTTGCATTCCCGGTCAGGCATCACGAAGAAGTGGGAAAGGAGCGTTTCTGTGCAAAGTAGCGGAGGAGGCTGCTGAAACACTCGGACTTAACTTCCGTATTAGGAGTGAGCAAAATGTATCAAATCTTATCTATCTCGAGTACTCACTCCTGAAAGCCCGGATTAAGAAAGCACAAAAGAAAAACTTTCGTGAACGGCTCTTTGATAAGAAGATGCACGGTATCTTCCACAGAAATGCGAAGGATCAGTCAATGTCTTGTGAGCTAACGTTTGTTTCCTTAAATCGCCCGGATTAAAGTCTGGTACGGAGGATTTCATTTTGGCATGCCAAGACGGTGTCATTTCCACCTTAACATACCGCCGACACATTTGGGCCAAGACATTCCTGATGATAGCTGCAGGGCGTGCCAAGCACTTTCCGATCATTTAGCTAACATACTATGTAGTTTTCCAACTCACGCGAAAACAACCTACATTCAAAGGCACAATGCGGCGCTAAGAGTGCTTTATTACCATCTCTGACCCTCTTATAGCATTAACCTTAATATCGCTCCTCTAAATGCTACTAGGGAAATCGAGTCAATTGTCGAGAATGGAAAGTGCCGCATATACTGGAACTTTATATTCTCGACAATTGTTTCTGTTGCTCACTCTAGGCCTGACATGGTTCTTCTTGACTTCGAGAAGCGAACCGTGTTCGTTATCGAATTTTCGGCACCAGCTGACAAAAACATCATAGCCAAGGAGAATGAAAAGAAAGAGAGGTATCGAGACCTTATAAGGGAGTTGCAACGATTTTACCCGGAATATTCTGTTAAGCTAATCGGCCTTATCACCGGCGCTCTTGGAGGTGCCAAGCTTTCACTCGCTAATGGCCTAAAAAGCATCCCTGCGTGTCAACAATATGCTAAAACACATGCGGGAAAATGCAGAAGGCGGTAGTCCTTTTGTCGCATTGTCTTCTTAGGGTGCACGAAGGCTTTTGCTGGATTGTCGTATTGATTCCGATACAGCCGTTGCCACCTATCTCACGGCCGTGAGACGTGGTTGTGGCTAAAATTTTACCGCGATTTCGCTGGGAGCGGGTGCAATTTTACAGATTAACACTCAATCCCGGCTAAATCCTGCGGTTGTCCTTATGACAAATTATTA
>NC_046659.1:138416304-138423038 GCF_010883055.1 Belonocnema kinseyi | reverse complement strand
AACTTTTACTTTCTTAAACTGAAAAAGTGAAAGTTTCACTGGTTAAATCAGTATTTTGCATTATAACTGATGAATCAGTGATTTTCCAAGTTTGACTGGGCAAATCAGTGAGTGACTCAATTGAAACAGCGCTGATGAATATACCAGTGAGGTTAAATGCTAGATTCTATCAATGATACAGCACCCCACGCAGGCAAGACAGGAACCTTTAGTCGTCTGGCACTCGAGTAAATAATATTGCGGTAAAGTGCGGTATTGCAAGGAGACAGAACGCCTGCGGCGAGAATGGTGGAAAAACCCCAAAATCGCGAACTCCTGTCCCCCAATTTTCATCTCCTCCCATATGAGAGCGCTACGTCCGAAAAATCTAGGAAGTACGAGACCACGTGATGGAAATGTTCTGCGGGTATAAATATAACCTAATATGTCTTTGTGCAAATGCAAATGGTTTAAGTTTTACGAAAAAAATCGTTCTGCATAGTGTAACTGCTAAAAACGTATATAATAATTGAAACAATAATTTAGCGTTTTTCTCTAAGGACTGTCATTCGCATAATAAGGCACAGAAAGAGAGAGTTGGACGGAAACTTATTTTTTTACAGCATTTAAATTACACGTTAAAATTTTTACTATCGCACACATCACTTCGTGTGTCAGAAACTAAAACTAGATGTAATCAAATTTAACCTATAACCACACTTGATACTTCATAGCAGACGACAATTTCTACTAATATATTTTCACTTAAGAGGGGCTCGAATCTGTAGTACTTCGCGATAGAGAGTATACATAGGAATAACAAAAACTGATACTTCAGTTTCAGGTTAGTCCTGAAGAAGTGACCTGCAATATTTACGAAATGCTGGCAAAAATTTGTATCCTTGTACACAATTAGAACTCTATATCTCTTTTTATTATTAAGAATTATCGTCAGAGTATTGAATGTATTACGAAAAATGGTTTGAAAAACTATTTTTTCAACTTAAATTAATTACTAGGCCGTCTGATAAGTACCTGAAAATTCTAAGAGATGGCATTAGTATTCACTAATGTGAACCATTTTCGTCGAGCTTGATCCTTTAAATGACGCCTGTCAAAACTTCAGCCATTTATGTTCACGCATTTACAAGTTACAGCACTGAGAAGCGACTAACCTCCGAGTTTTTTTGAATATGGAAAAATCTGAGTTTCGAGTTTTGATCAAACACTACTATCTTCGCAAGAAAACGATATACGAGACCAAGGCCAAGCTGGATAAGTATTACCCGGACTCTACACCGTCGATTGTAACCATTTATAAGTGGTTTACCGAGTTTCGTTGTGGCCGTACGAGCACAGTTGATTCTGAACGATCTGGGCGCCCAACAGAGGTCACTACACCCGGAAATGTCGAAAAAATCCATGATATGATGTTGAATGATCCCAAAGTGAAATTAAAAGAGGTAGCTAATGCTGTAGGCATATCATTGGAACGTGTGGGCAATATCGTGCATTCAGTTTTGGACATGAAGAAGCTCTGCGCGCGATGGGTGCCGCGTTTGCTCACAGTGGACCAAAAACGAATTCGTGTGACAACTTCCCAGCAGAATTTGGCATTCTGTTCGCGTAAGCCGACCGAGTTTTTGCGCCGATTCATATCCATGGATGAAACCTGGATCCACAACTACACTCCTGAGTCAACGCAATAGGCAAAACAGTGGGTTTCACCGGGACAAAGTTCTCCGAAGCGTCCAAAAACGCAACAATGGGTCGGAAAGGTTATGGCCTCCGTATTTTGGAATGCACATGGCATAATATTCGTACACTATCTTGAAAAAGGTAACACCATAACCGGAGCATAATATTCATCATTATTGGACCGATTGAAAATCGAACTCGCCGAAAAACGACCGCATTTGAAGAAGAAGAAACCGCTTTATCATCACGACAATGCGCCTGTTCATCCATGCTTAGTTGCACAAGCAAATTGCATGAAATCGGCTTCGAATTGGTTCCTCAGCCACCGTATTCACCACACCTGGCCCCCATCGACTATTACTTGTTCCCTTACCTGAAGAAATGGCTCACCGATAAGCGTTTTTACTCAAATGAGGAGCTCATAGCTGAAACTGAGGTGTATTTTGGAGACTTTCCGATCGAGTACTTTTCGGACGGTATCAACAAGTTAGAAGATCGTTGGACTAGCTGTATCGACCAAAAAGGAGAGTATGTTGAAAAATAAAACCGACTTTGGCCAAAAAAACGTCTCCGTGTTTCATTTTTCAGTGACTTATCAGACTGCCTAGTATCATGTTACTATCGGGCTGTGCATTAAATCCATAATGAAAACTGTTAATGAAAACTGTCTTGGCCCAAGAAAGGAATTTTACATACTTTTATTTATATATCAAATTTCTAACATTAGTGAAATTATTTTTTAATTTCTGTTTGGTCTGATATTGAACTATTTAGTGAAATTTAAAAAATTCCTTTGTTCACATTTCATTTTCTTGTTTAAAATTTTATTTTAGTTTAAAATTCATTTCGATTATTATAAGTATCTTGAACAACTAAGTTATATTTTAACAAAATGTCTGACTTATCTACAAAACAATACATTTCTCAAACAAATAGTATAATTTTTAAGCAAACTGAATGAATTTGAAACCGTGAATACAAAACTGGACTTTTAAACAAAGAAAAATAGAGTTTAAAGTCTGAAATCCAGAATTAATTTTCAAACTAATTAAGCTGTTCTTGAAATGTAAGGTAGCAGTGGCCTATCCCAGAAATTCACAAAGGACACCGCTCAAAACAAATAAAAAGAATGTCTCGGTTAAATTAACTGAAACTTTTAGAGAATGATCTTCTCAGAATGCCAAACCAAAACTCTTCACATGCACAACAAGATATTATGATTGGCTTCAGCTTCAATTCATAGAAAACGACATTTAATCATAACGCGCAATATCTGTCTTTAAAACAAGGTATGGAAAACTTTAAGACTTGCAAAATCCTAAAAAACTCGTGTAAAAGCTGCGTTAAAATTTTATTTTCTTAAATGGTCCATCCAGCCACTCGCTACATTTTTCTCGTAAAATAGAAGCATGAGAGTGGAATTATAAGAAAGTAAGAAGATGGAACAGATAAAAAAGGGGAAATGGAAATAGGGCAGGTGTGGTAGGTGAAATTAGGGTTGAAAAGGATAGCATACGATATGATACATAAGAAGAGAAGTGAGAAAGTGATGTGTAGGCGGATGCTACCTACTTTAAATAAATCTTAGAACTTGAATGTAAAGAGGAGTCGTTGTTTCAAAAAACTTTAAATCTGAAATTATTAATTCCTAAACCTTATCTTTTTGAATTGTGGCTTCGTGAAGAATGACAAATTAAAGTCGGTTTCATATTTTTTCCATGCTGCATTTTATAGTCGAGTGATTAATTTTGAATACAGTGAAACTCTTTTATAGCCCCGATCTTATGTCTGAGTCACAACCCGCAGACCCTGTGCAATCTGTGCAGCTCCGGTTACATCTACCTGCGGAGCGTTATCATTTCTCGGAAGGGCTATAGAAGGGGGGCTATTAAAGGGTTTCACTATATTGATATAGAAGATTTTAAATCTTCCCGCTTCGCGGGAACATTCTCCTCCGGCGCTGAACACGGCGCGCTTCGCTAGTGAGTTTGAGCGGTAGTTCTTTGTACATTCCCCACATATGTGCACAGACTTTGCAACACTAAAACTCAAATCATCGACAACAGTAATTTATCGATTGTGAATCCCCTTTGTTAAAGCTCCTTAGGCTTTAACGAACACATTCTCAAACAGACATAGATTCATTGTCTTTTTAAAAAATGCGCATTCTTTAAAACAAGAAAAAACATTCTTATTATTGAAAATTTTATGGCAATTTCTGTAATTTTTTTCATAAACTGAATTTTCTCATTCTCAATGTTCTTCTAACGTTTGAAACAATGCATATATTACAGCAGCCTTACCGTTTTTTAACTTCTAAACTATATATCTAACTTCAGTGACCCAAACATTTACAATTACATTTTCTACCGCATCGTGTTCTACATCGCAGTTGTGGTGCCCTTTGGCTTCATCTCCTAATAATTCACTACAAGGGGCTTTTAAAGCATCTAGGATGGAGAGTGTAGTTCCAACAACATTCCCACGAAACTTCGATTAATGATGATGGGTTAGATGGAAGTTCATATGTCTTATTTTGAATATTTTTTGCTTTTTGAATACGCATTTATATATTTGAGAATTATTGCAATTATATGAAAGTGTTGAATAACAAATATAATTTTTGATTTTCAATTATTTTTGGATGCTTTGAAAATTTAAATTTTTGATTTTTCAAGAAAATTCGAAATATGATAATCTTGTAGGGCATTTACAAAAAAGCAACATTTTTCTTCTTTTGCGTTATTTGAACGCAGTAAATTTAATTTTTTTTCAATGAATATTGACTTTTATAAATTAAAAACTAAATCATTTTATTTTTGTTTGAAATTTCATATTTTTTATTGAAACTTTATGTTTTCACTTGAAAATGGAATTATTTGTTTGAAGATTACCGTATTTTGTTGAAATTTACAGTTAGTGTGATATTGGTGTATCTTTAGCTAGAAATTAATGTTTTAGTTATAATTTGCATTCAATATAAACATTAACATTAAGTATTATTCCTGTGATGCATGGAATTTTTTAGAAAATTTCATTACTTATATAAAATGCGGTAGCAACTTATTGAGATGTTAAGGTTAATAGTACATTTTGCAATTCAAGAGCGAACTGCTTGCAGTTAAAAAATTTATCAAAAAGAAGTAGGATGAAAACATAAAAAGCTATTTTTTAATTTAATCCTGATTAAAATAGTTTCTGTTTTTTCACCAAAAACTTTATAAATTTGAATAAAATTTCTGTAAAACTTGTATGAAAAATTTCAATAATTTTTAATGTATTTCAAACACGGAGTATTTTTTTCTTATTACGACAAATGAGTAAAAGCTTAACTTTCGTAACGTTTTGTAGTACATTTTCGTAACTTTTCATAGCAAAAAATAGTATTTTATAGATTTTTGTATATATACCAATGATTTACATTAAATTGGCGAAAATGATCTAATTCTGCGACCAACAGTTGGCTCCTGTATTCTCAAATTGATTCCTAACCTCAAAATCTCAAAAAGTTGGTATTGCATTTTACACCAGCAATGGACTTTAATAACAAAACTTAGAACAAATTCCATGTTTCATAGGAATATTGCTAAATGTTAATGTTTATATTGATGACAAATAATAGCTTAAACATTAACATGTGATTAAAAATATACTAACCCCACTGATAGAAATCTCAGAATATATGCTAAAGATTCTCCAGGGTCTGAGAAGCTCTGGAAAATTCTCCGCAGGCACTCAGGTAGATACATTGAATGGTCCAGATAACTCGTTTAAATGCTTTGAAGGCTTTAAGGCCATGTGACGAGAGGGTCACCTGACCAAACCTGGTCTTCGATTTTCCTATCCCATCTTACGTCTAAACGAAATGAGGTATCGCTCTGAAAGTTTCGGAAATGAAAGAGGAGGTAATAAAGTCCATGTCTCTGCTTTGTTCCGGTGGAAATTTTGAGAAAAAATGTTGTTTGAAGAAAATAATAGTGAAACTTTTCTTTCGCAACTTACGTCCACACGGAATGAGATATCGTTTTGAAAATTTGGCACGATAAATATAAGGCATGCAAAAATTTGTCTCTGGTCCTAAATAATTAGAGTAGTGAAAAAATTTTTTGTTTAATTTCTATTTTAGAGAAATACCGACCGTGCTGTCGTCACACCATGCAAGCAATTTGCAATTTGTCAATTAGCTAGTTATGAGGTTTATATTTATCAATGTGCGACAAAACAACAAAAATCGCTCACGAACATTATGCACCAATAATGCAATAATTAATGTTTCCACTTGAAATGCAAATAAACATATTTGGTCTGACATACGTATCAGTCTGGTATCAGCTATGTCAAAGCAGCACTAGCGCAGCTAGTAGACAGCTTGGAACTTCTAGAAGTCTGTGGGTAAAACAGATTGCATGATTACCGTCAGAGAAAGTTAAAAGTCAAACTTCTGCTGCAAAACCTAAATGTGTCGGTCGATAATCATTATTTGCATGAATAAACTTTTTGCTTCCTCCAACTCTTTGCAAGGCCACAAACGATCCTTTAATATGTCCTTTCCGGCGTTACGGGTGGCACCGTGGCCAATGAACATTACTCAAATCCAAGCAACCGCAGATCAAGATAGCTCCGTTGGGATCATTGACTTCAAGAAAACACGTGCAACGTTCCGCTTCTGTCTAACTCACGATGACTCACGGACGCCTTTGTCGCATGCGTATAGCTACCAAAGAACGAGCAATCGTGACAATTTTTCAATATTTTCCAATGCAGTCTAACCCACTGACGCTTCGTGTCACACGCATATAGCAATGAAATCAAGTTTTGTGACAATCAAAATCGACAATATCGTTCAGAGATTTTATATTAAGGATTTTGTTGAAAATAATAGTACTTTTATTGCAAAAAAGATTCGGAACTTGTTAAATATTTATTTCCCAAGGTAGGTTGATTTTACTGATAATAGTTTAGTTTGTCTTGAGAAATGAATCATACATGTAGTCGCCTCTTATTGGATGTTTTCACAATTCTGTAGGTATCTTAATTACTTATTGTGATTAGGAATA
>NC_046659.1:138413923-138416204 GCF_010883055.1 Belonocnema kinseyi | reverse complement strand
TATTTTTTTTGTGTAAATGAAAACGCACTGAAAACTAAATCAAATGACTAGAGAAAATATTTTTCAAACTTCTGATAGGATGGGTTCGAACTTTATTTTTCGATTGTTATCCTTTAATTATTCAAATTATCGGAAGAAGGAGCCATGGTTGAGATTCATTCTCTTATTGATCACACTATTCAACGCCTTTTTAATGATCCGAATTTATGCCTTCCGATTTCAGAGAATAGATTAAAGATCACTTATTTGGACTTTGAAATTAAATATGGCATCGATGGACTGTCAACTGATGCAAAATTCAATCAGAAGTTCAATAACAACGATTTGACTGATGACTCTTTTTTCACAGCATTAATGGTGCCAATATGGTTGAGGGTAAAGCACACAGGAGAAACCGTTTGGATAAATCCTCATAGTTCCTCGCCAAAACGTTGTATACCTATCATGATTAAATATGCAAAGGAATTAAAGGAATTAACGAAGTCAAAAATATTAAGACACAAGTTCAGAAGCTTAGGCCAACAACAATTACTACGACTAATGGTTGTATATAGTGACAACAGAAATGAAACTAACTATGTTGAATGGAAGAGTTTGTACAGCTCTCACTGATACTCCATCATCTTCTACTTGCTACATTTGCAAAGCGACACCATCACAAATGAATAATCTAGAGCGTGTGAAGCAGAAGAAAGGAATTGTATCCAGCTTAGAATTTGGTCTTTCTACTTTCATACCTGGATTAGGTTCATGGAGTGTATACTACATATTGCTCATCGCTTACAAATCTGCAAATGGAGCATAAGCAAGGAATAGGATGAAGAAACGATGAAAGAAGCCAAGAAAAGAATTTGCAACGAATTTCCAAAGAAGATGGGGTTAATAATTGATTAACCAAGTCAAGGATCTGGCAACTCTAATTGTGGTAATACAGCTCGTAGGTTTTTTTAAAATGTTGATCAATCGTCAGAAATAACTGGAGTAAATAACCAACTCATTAAAATGTTTAGAAACATACTACAAATGTTAGTTAGTAGCAGAAAAATTCCTCCTCTCATTTTCAACGAGTATTCTTTTAGGATAGCAAAACTGTGTGTGAGCTTATATCCATGGTAATACGTGCCTTCTTCAGTTCAAAAAATACTGCTACATGGGGGAAAAGTTATAGAGAATTTTATGCTGCCAATTGGCATGTATTCCGAAAAAGCTGCGGAACCAAGGAACAAGGATATCAAGTATATTCGGCAGTTCAAAACATGAAAAATCTCTCGATCGCATACTATGCACAACCTAATTCATAAACTACTTGAGTCCTCAGATCTTTTCATTACATCCTTGATGCCTGAATGGGAAAAAGTGGAAGTTGAACTTGATCAAGTACTTAATGAACTAATAGAACAATTCGAATCTAAAAATGATTCGAGTTCTGAATCCTAATTTATTTATTTTAAGTTTTTTATAATATTCTGATTATTATTATGAGTATGAATTTTTTATTGATTCAATAACACAAATAAGATTATCAAAAAAATGATTGAAGAAACAATTACTTTTTTCCCGCTAAATATGATAGTGTTAATAATTTCTTGGCAGATCTAGAAATATATGAACTTAACCCAATTGTATACGCTCATGAATCATAAAAAAGTTGTATAGATTGAAAAGTCTTCATACTTTTGGTTCAATTTTACATTGAAAATATTTAACTTAAAAAAATACTATCTTGATCTGATAATAGAATATACAGATAACTCAACTTTTTTTTTCGTTTCTATCACATATGCTGTTGATATGAAAGTGTCTGGTGCTCACCATATTTGAAAGCACCATTCATTGTAACTATAATAGATACTAACAATTTGAAAATATCTTTGTTCCACAGATATAATTTCTTTTATAAATCGAAACGATACTTTGTTAAATCAAATGTGTGTTAAATACGTTAAATAAAACATTTTCTGAAAATAAATCTACATTTAGTTTTTCTGAATTAATTTGTTTGAACTGCATATAATCTTCGTCTTTTTATCTAGTCTCGCTAACATATGCTAACTAAAAAGGGTCAATAATTGCGTGTATTGAACTTTATTTTACTATTATTTTACTTTTTATTTTGGAAACATGTAATATATTATATTAAGATTTTCGATTTATATTGTATTATGCACACTTACGAGCAAAATGCTGGAAAATTGCGATCGCAAGGAACAGAGTGCTGATACAGATCCTCATGTTTTTAGATATATTTTATTAAGGCGAGTGAGAAAGATTAAAGAATGAA
>NC_046659.1:138384139-138413823 GCF_010883055.1 Belonocnema kinseyi | reverse complement strand
TGAAATGAAAGATTCATTAAAGAAGTCGAAAAGTACTCAAAAAGCTTGATTTTTTATTTATTTACTTTCACTAATATGACATAATCAACGTGACGTTTAGACACGGCCTAAGATAATAAAATAGTTACATTTTAATTTTAAAACAAAGAAACACTAGCCTAGCAAGGGAGTTGTTCATCTCCGGAGAGTCGTGGGACCGGTACCTCTAGAGAAAAAGGTTTTCTCTAAGTACTTAAGGCTGTTGCTCTTGGTGGTTCGGAACCCACCTTAAACTGTAGGTCCCCCTTCCACCACCAAGTAAGTGTGTGGAGGGTGTGTAAAGGAATAGAGAAGGTGTAAGAAAAATGTAAACCCTTAGGGGACACATTAGAAGCTTCCATTCCAGGATAACAATCTTTTTCAATCTCTAATACATTCACATATGAAGGATAGACTTCAGCCTTTCTTTCTTTGGACTGCAAATGAATAGTATTATATTGATACTTTGATAGTCTGACCTGTTGCATTGAAGATAAAGCTTCTTCTGAAGAGTATTACACATATGATTTAAAGTCAGATTTACCTGAAATGTTTAAATTTTCAGTATCGTAAGAATTCGAAAGAGCGACTATAGCATTTGCAATTTCTTGTCATCCACTCTTTCGTAAACTTCGCAGAAATGCATCCTGTATCTCAACAGCCATAAAACTCTCTTCAATGGACATTAATTTTCATCTCTTTGTCGCAGCAGAAGCATCTTCAAATTTTCTATCCGAACTTTTTCTTCCTCCTTTTGATTTCATCCCAGAAAAAGTAACAACAAAGTCAGTTTTTAGCTACTTTTCGGAACTCTTTTCAAACTGACTTTTTATACTTGAACATTCTTTCTATTTTTTCTGAAATATAGGTGGAAAATAAAAAAGGCTGCATGTATCTTAACAAACCTTGCACGTCAGTATTCTTATTGGCAATAAGAAAATCACAAAGGACCTTCTTACTTTCCTTGAGAGTATCCATTTTTCATAAGAAATAATAATACAAACAATTGAAATGTACAAACCTGCAGAAGATATTTTAATATGACGCCAAAAGAAAATCATGTAAAGCTAATTTCAACGCAGCCTCTCTCAGTTATACAAACGAAAATTATGAATTCTCTTGCGAGAGCGCGTGCGAGAGATCCAAACCTAGTGGTGAACCTGGAACTGTACTTTTTAGTAAAGGGTCACTTGTTCTTCATTTGTTCTTCATGAAGTTACGTCCAAAACAAATGAAAAATAATTGACTTCTGAATACACTAGTATAGCGTTGTTGCACTTTATTTTCACTTGTTCCTCATTTATTTCTCAGAAAGTTGCATCTAACAAATGAAAGATAGATCACTTCTAAAAACGCAAGTACAGCGTTATTGCTATGGACAGTTTGCTACAGAAATTGTTATTAAAAATTACGAGAATTATTATTTAATGACCCATATCCAATTTTGGCATTACTGTTAGTTTATTGTCGGATAATTTCAGTGGAAAACCGTCCTTTTTGCATACCAAAGAAATAAATTATAATTTTGTTTAAAAAAACTATTCATAACAAACATACTATATAAATTATTCTTCATTTAATTTTGTTGGTTAGTCACCATAATAAATGTCACTCTAATAATTATTGAAGAAAAAAACATTTTTTTTTACGAGGAAACGGCCGATTAGGAGAATTGTTTAACTAAATTGTTACAAACAATCTATATTGTTTATGTTTGATGAAGCTTAAAGTATATAAATGGCTTTGAAGACAATTATCAATCACGTTTGTTCAGAAAAATCAATTCAGCTATGAGAAAAACTCGTTTATAAAGAATTTGTTTATAGAAATTGTTTATAATAATTAAGTTAAATATTATTAAAATTTATTATGTTCCATGAATGCATGTGCAATAATTTCGGCTGATAGTGAGTTTCTATCTGTATTTTTTCTTGAGATAAAAATTCATAAAGCTAAAATGGTCAATTTTGTCACAATATTTGTTTATATATTGTTGCTCTGTGAAAAAAATTAAAAAAAAGAAAACAACAATTCTCTTAAAAATTAATTGCTGAGAATTTCTAAAAGAAAAACTTTTAAATCGGTTAAGAAATACGACCTGTGGGCGATTATGAACAGTAAATTCCAATTCCAGACCACTGTTATTTTTGTGAACGACTTTTCATTTGACTTTATGAGTAATAAGTTTTCTCTAACCAAACTCAACAACTAATTTGGTTTTAAAATAATGTATGCAGTGCAGTAAAGAATTTAACGTCAATAACATTACGATAAAGCGGAGGAATGTTTGTCAGAGGCTACAGAAAGGTTGCAACATTTTTAGATTTAACTTCTGGAAAATATATTTATTTTTCATCTAAATGAATTTCAGAATTTAAAGCATGATGCTATCAATCTCTAGGACATATCGTTTTTCCCTAATTTTGTGTGTAGTTAAGTCTACAATATTTTACTATTATTTTTAGGATATATTCAGTTAAGGATAATAATTATTTAAGGCATTTAATAATATTTTATTTAACAAAATAAGAAACAATAGCATATGTTTTTCAAATTTTACCATATGGATATGACCGAGCGTGAAAGCACCGTTTAATGCTTCAAACCAATATTTTCGTTAAATAATAAGTAAAATTGTAAGTCGTCCGTCTATGACAACAGTTGAAATAAAACAGTTTAGTATTTGGTTCCTAATTTCAAACCTTTCCTGCTTAGAATTATTCAAGGAAAATTATAATATATGTATTTAACCTGGCCGAAATCCTAATACATGGAAAGTCCTCCCTGCATGCTCTGTCACAAAAAATAGAGTTCTGCGCGAGGTTGGACAGAGCTTTTCAGTCCTCCTTTTTCCTCGAAAACGCTAAAAAAATTGCGAATTCGGAAATAAGTAGGCTTCCGCCAGCATTTAACAGACTTTAGCGAGCACTTGTGAAACATTGAATATTTTGTTGAAACTTCACTGCGTGCTCGCTCCATACTGTAAAATCATCGGCGCGAACTCGGTTTGACAGAGCACGGAGGGAGTTTAAGGATATCGCGACAGCCTCTCTAATGCTCTCGGAAGCCTACTTATTTCCGAAATCGCAATTTTCGAGCGTTTTTAAATAAAAACGAGGACTGAAAAGCTCTCTCCAACCTCGCGAAGAACTCTATTTTTCGTGACAGAACATGCAGGGAGGACTTGCCGAGTATTAGGATTTAGCCTCGGGTACATTCAGAAATTTAAATAATTACTTGGCTTCAGTATTATGTAATCTTAACATGTGCCAAAGTATTGTCAATAAAACTTCGGAAAAGATAACTTAGACTTAGGACCAGTCGTGTTTGCTGGATTATTCGTTTAAACTATGAGTTATAAATAAATCTTTTTTAGTTTTTCCCACGTTCTCGCTATTGCGACTATAAGTGTTTATAATTCTCAATAGTTCATTTAAATATTAATATTTAGTATTTTGAAAACTTTAAATATTCGATTATGTTCATGCAGAACTGAATGCAACGGAGCCAGGAGAAGGATTATCTTCAGGAGAACGTCGAATGCGAGGGCGGCCGCGAGGGACACAGTTAAATCAAGATCAATTCCGAGTTGAAGACCCTAATGATGGTCCACCACATAGAATCGTCTACTATGAGCAAATCGAAATTAAAGTGTGGTTAGATGGTCCTGTAGTTCGGAAAACTATCTACCCAGGCAATTATATTCCTCAAGGAAAACATTATAGATACAAATTTTTAATCCGTACTCTGGAAAGAGGTGACATAACACTAGTGGCATATATCAGTCAGGATGAAAACCTTATGGGAGTCCGACCACCATCTTCAGCAGGTAAATGATAGAGGGCTATGATTTTTGCTAAATGTGAAACCAGAATTTTTGGAAAGTATTATTAGTGTATCTCAAATTTGTTAGGGCCCTTAATACTTTACAAGAAACTCAACTTTTTATACAAATTATTATTAAAATATATTTAGAATAAAAATGAAGTACATTTGCCTCCAGTTTATAAAATGTAAATAATTTAAAGTACTTTTAGAAGATAATTAAACGCAGGCAAAACACACGTATACAAGTAAATATCTACATATGTACCACGTTCTATATTTTATTCTTGAAATCACACTTTACAATATTTATAAAAAAGTGAAATCTACAGTCAGAAATCACATATTACAAAGGCTTTAAAACTTTTTCCTATAAATATCGAAATTAGGCGTGCAATATAAGCAAAATATTTTATGTGGTGTGTCGCTGGGACACACAATCAAGAACAGTCTTTCGGTGTCAAAAACTCCTACTGTTCTGAAATCATAATTAAAAATTATAAATAAATACGTATATCTAAACTTGCAAGCAGTGAAAGAAAATTGGACTATTTCCTAGAAAGTTACCTCTTCAAGTGCTAAAAAGCATGTTTAAACTATAAAGCGAAATAGCAGGTATGCGTGTTCTCTGTTACCTGCACACAGTTTAACAGTTGTTATATATTTAATAACTCTGAAGTTTAGATGTATAAAAAAATCTATTCGGAACTTTAATGATATCATTTAGTAACATAAAACGTCGAAAGCAATAGAATCCAATTTGAAAAGAAGGGAGGCAAGAAAAGTTATTTCTTCCGGATATACTTCAAATACAGTTAAATTACTACATTTGCAATACTTAAATTAATATGTGGAGCAAATAAATTGCAGTATTTGTTAATGATCTTGAATTTTAAGAATAGTAAATCAAATTAATGTCGTGTAAAAAACATGGTTCATGTGATACAGTAAAATTATTTCACTCACTCTTTACGTAACAGAATTTAATGCTCATTTGTAACCATCTAAATCAAAAGTCCTGTGGAATAGTTTTCTTGATACATTGACGCTTATCTGAAAAAATCAACAGATTATTCAAACTTGAAATTATAATCAAGCACACAGATTGTAGAGGATATGTTCAGAGAAATCAAATCTATAGAATTGTTTGACTTACTCCTCTTGCAGAATATTTTCTTTAATTTTTATACTTTTGCACAAGAAATCCCGTGGAGTTTAATTGAAAAGCTTTTTCTTTCAAAATAGAGCCACTCAAAGGCTGCCCTGCACTTCTTTTTCTCTGGAACCACTCATACAAAATTTTTTCCAATGGTGTGCTCTCTTATATAATTCATAACAACTTTATCCTTGCTATACCTAGCCTTTTTGATTTTCTCCCAAAAATCTCGGATTCTAACCTTTTCTGAGAGAATCCTGTGGAGAGCGGACTTTGATACGTTAAATGTATTTGCAAGCGGGTCGCGACTTTCTCCTGCCTCTGATCGATCGATGATTTCAGTTTTCTGACGTATTTTTATTTGATTATAAAGTATTTGTTCGTTTTCTTTATTTGCCATGGTGATCTAATAAAGTTACACTACGTGTGTAAAGAACACAACCCGCCGGTGAACTTTCGGATCTACAGCACTGAGTTCTACCACATGGCGTCTGCTGCGACACCGTGCACGTGCGCCTACCCATTCAGGCTGGCGGAGTAATTTACGAGTGGAAATTATTCTCCTCCACCGATTTCGATGCGACGGATCCCGATGCGACGTGTGCTACTGTATATAATGACCTTTAAATTCATTTATTTACATTTTTCACGTTAAAGCTCACATACGAAGAAACCTTTGGGGTCAGTCTAGCCATCTAGATGTGCGGCTTGACTAACTGTAGAACAGCCTTCTAGATGGTTAAAGCCGCTATCTCTAGACGGTTTATGCGATAGGTTGGCAATTCAATTGTGCATTAATGCACAATTGGATATAGACAACCCTGATTAAATTGTTGGATAGGACCCTACTCAAAACCGATTAGAAGTAGTTTCTATACAGTCCAAACCGCGATGTACCCGGTTTTTGTCTCCGGGTTATGAGCGATACCTAGCCGGGCTCTGTCTAGCATCATGTAATATTTGTATCCGTTTTTTACCTGTTCTGTAAATGGATCTACAAAATACTTCTACCAGATCGTATCCGGTCATAAACGGCCCTTTAGCCGATTATAGCCTCCAGTTTATACACGGAAAAATTTGTATGGTAAGAATTCTTAAACGTGACAGTAATTTTAACAACAGGATTCTTTAAAAACGTTCAAAACAAAGTGGAACACTAAATATTGTACAGAATACTCGTTAAATAAAAAACACGGCCAAACTCTGTAGTAATTTTAAAATTACCGTGTTGTCTTCTACAATACGAAAAAAATTCTGATTTATAGAGAGGCTTCTAGAGAAACGTTTATTTTTCGGCCTCCTGTCCTTCAAAAATGGACCTGCGTACACTTCCATTTTTTAAAAGGATTTTCTTACAGCCATCTATTAAAAATTACCATCCATCCACAACTCATAACTAATTGGCTCGCTTCTATAGCCTGAACTTCCTCGCCGCGCCTCGCCTCGCACGCATGTCGGTGTTTTCTCGCTAAGCCTCACATTGTCAGCCTCTGTTTCTCCGGCTAACACCTAATACTTTACTACTATTTACAATATTTACAGTTTTCCTACGTCTACTTCCTCTTGTATTCACAATCTTTTCTTTTCCATTCCTCTTCCTCCTTCCTTCTCTTCTTCTCCATCTTACCCAACCCATTGTAAAGAAGGGAGAACGGACGGAGGACACACGAGAGAAACAAAAACATAATTATATAGACTATTCTAACGTAACACACGCTGAGGGAATTGGTCGAACGGGTCCTTATATACTAACTAAACAAATTTGTAACGCTTATAAGTAACGACCAGAGCCGGACCGAATATTAAATTTTAGGTTAAAATAAGACAGAGAAAAACCGTTTAGAACAAGTTAGAAGGTTTCCAGTGTCTAATGACGTGTAGGAATCGGTTAGGAACCAGTTAGAAACGAGGTTTAGTCTTAGATAATGTTTTATTCATGATTCCATTTGTCGGATATTAACCCAATAGGACCGCTTAGAATGCTCCCCGCGTTGGATGCCATGCAGGAATCGGTTATGAAGATTATATATGCTAATCTCAGTGCTCACTAATATTTAATTTCAGGTCCTTATTCGCTAGATAAAAACCGTTTAGGATCAGATAAAAAGTTACCAGTATCAACTGATGTATATAAATAGTTTATGAACCCGTTAGAAGCGAACTGTGGTGTTGGCCTATTTTTAATTTATAGTTCGAATCTTTCTTCTGTCGAGTGCAATGTAGAAATCAGTTAAAAACTGATTTCGGTACATGCCAATATTTAATTGTAGGTTGCGCTTTGAAAGATAAAACCGCTTAAAACCTATCAGAATATATCCACAGAACTTCATGTTTCCAGTTCCCTGATAAGAAACGTTTAGCATCGGAGTATGTTCCCGAAATTGAAATTATTAATGGATAGAACTCTATTAAAATCGGAGCACGGAAAGCTATGGACACGGCGACACTACACTAAATTGTAAGATTTCAAACACTAAAGGAAATTCAGAAACCAATATCACACATGTCCTTACTTTCCACACCATTAAATAATAATGAAATTTTCAACGCGTTCTCAGTCAGAAACGACACTGACAAGAAATTGATATGTGATCAGCGAGTGACGCATTTGTCTTTAATCCCGTGGAAGTATCAAATTTGAAGTTGCGAATAAAAAAAAAAATTTATTTCATTTTCCACCATGTTCTCTTATGCATTTCACTATCCGAACTATTTTCAAGCAGTTTAAACGTATTAAAAATATTTTTAAATTTCCTAAACAGCACATATTACGATGAACGTCTCAACAACTTTCGCTAAGGCCAAAAATAGTCTTGGACCTTTCATTTTCACGCGCATAATTGACACATAAACATTTGTCTACCGCGACGTATCACCTGCACCTCCGCGGGTTGTCGGAAAAAGCTAAAACCCAATAATCGTATTGCTATCCGGAAATAGTAGATTATGGATATTAGAAATTTGCCTACAAACGGAAAATGACGATCTTTAAAAGTACACCGATTCCATGTTTCTCTGAGTTGAAGAAAAGTCCACGGAAAATAAGTACCTGGCACCGTAAAATTTCCGATGCCAGAATATTTCCAATTCTAAAGATCTGACAAAAATATTTTTCCGAAATAATTTTATATATTTGATAAAAACTGTGTAGTGGGATACTTTCTTCAATCAAATACCTTTTTCAAAATGCTAAAAGTATTTTAAAAAAATTTTTCCAAATTCAAAATGCCCATAATTTAAAGACATATTGACAGATATTAAAAACATCCTTTTAGTTATTATAATTTGTGGTATAAGAAAATTTGCTAGTGGCTAGGGTTTTTTCAGTACCAGAACAAAATTAATAATCAGTCAAGAAAATATCGTTACGAGTACGAAATATACAATATTTTCTTGCTCATAGAAAATACTGTGTGTGATATGTAATAGTGCTTAAATTTAGAATTACTCAGTTTTTAAATCTGAGATTTATTTTAAATCGTTTTGTCAATTCACAAGTCCTTATTTTCTTTTCAAGGTCCGAGACACAATCTAGAACCTTCTGCATCAGAATGGTATATTAATTATGCTACCACGTACTTGAAGGTAGAGATTACGAACTCAACCCCGACTGGAATAAGCCTTCTGCCTAGAAATCTACATGTACATGTAGAAAATCCATTCTGGCTAGAAACTGTAGCTGGCATAACATTTAAGCTGTTCAGAGACACTCGTGCTCTTCTCATTATTGGAGCTGAACTTGTCTCATATGCCCGTATAGCTCCGTGAAGATTATTCTACGCACATGGTGAACACCAACTATAAATAAATTCTGTAATATCTCCCTCATGCATATTTTTTAGTAAATACATGATAAACAAAAAACTACAATAACAGTCGTGTGTTAGGTTGTTAATTGACAGATGTTGTTCATGGTAACGCACCTACCGCACCGCATTTTTAAATTTCGTTATTTGATATACTTAACGGTTTGGGAAAAAGGAGTATTTTCTTATATCAGGAAAAATTTAGCTGATAGGCTGTTTCAGCCTTCAAAACCTATGTAACACTTTAAATAAATAAATGATTAATCAAAAAAATAATTAATAAAAGGTTACAAAATTATTTCTTAAAACATATGTGACGTTGCGCGAGGAAAGGGACCTTGGGGTCTCTAAGGGACAATCTCCGGAATTCATCAACTCCACCTACGACTACATCTTCTCGCTTCGCGTGGTGGGACTTGATTTCTCCGGTCGAACGAGCACATGCTAATAGGCGATTCACTCCTCACTTTGCAGCTCAATACAAATGCAATTTTCCAAATAAAATTTGTATTCATTTGTAATATGTAAAAGCGATTTTGAAATTATCAATAGTTTAAAAAATCTGAAAATTGACTTTTTAACTCTGAGGTCCCTTTTCTTGCGGAACGTTATATATTTGGTGGGCTTATTATTAACATTTAAATTGAATAATACCTGAGACAAACAATTACTTGTACTATAATTTTATAAATGAGGGTCCACCGTGCCAGGAAATCCTGGCAGGATAACTGTCCGAAGCCATGAAAGAGGAGGTTGCTGGCGCAGCTAGAGTGGGTTTTGAAAACAGTGCACGAAACAGCTTGATTACAAATGAAATGAAATGCTGAAAGAACGGTATCGTCAGGTACGACAGGGATGGCTTGAAGTTCTGGAACATTTCAGATTGCGGCTTAATTCTCCTGACAACGCTAGCCATAATTTGCCTCATCGTTGATCTGCTTCCGGCGTTCTTTAGGGTTGTCGCGAGGGTGGTAGACTGGCGTAACCTAAAGTTCGCAACCCGATATTCGAGTGGCTTGGGACAAGGTATGGCCGGAAACTGCGGGCCGTTATTACTTAAAATTCTGCGTGAGTAGCCATATCGGCTGAAAAACTATATTCTCCATTTAACAAATAATGCGTGATGCATCGAATACACGACGAGGAAAAACATTTACCCAGCTTGTAAATGAATGAGTGAGTATGAGGTAGAAGTTGTGGCCCTAAATAATGTGTGGATAAGGCCCCATTTAATTCTCGGTCACTGTGTCCGAGGCCTTCTGGGCTGATCTTGGCTTCTGATTATCTGGATATCGGTCGCGCATAGGTTTGCAGTATGTGCACGGGTGTTAGCCGGACCAAAATGGTACCGAAGTTTAGAACAAAGGCAGCGGTCTGGTACTCCACGTCACGCACGCTTTCAATGTCTAATAACTGTAGGCGCTACTTTTCGTGATTTCGATCTTCTCCTTCTGTTTCCGTCATACTCTAAATATCCACAGGCGCCCCTGCTTAGAAACCGATATGAAAATGCACATAAATTACTATATAAAACCGTATGGGCAAGTCGGAAAGCAAAACAGGATATAAACAAATGTGATCAACATTTGCAGCGGTTAACTCCTCAAAATGTAATCTTCACGTAGGGTGAAAAAGGAAAGGAGTGTTCGTGAAAGTCAAAAAAGCGCTGGCGAATGAGCCGGTATTGGCGCTGTATAGTGCAAAGGCCGAAACGGAGCTTCAGGATATGAGAATCAATGGAGTAAGTGGCTTAATAATGCAGAAAGCATAATTTGGATGATTCAGGCTTGTTTAAGCTAGCAATATAAAAAAAAATTATTGCGGCTTAAACAATTTACCATTCTTCTAAATTGGAGCATATAGTCATTGTATGGGCTAGTGGCCGACTACGACCGTTTCTGTTAAAACATCGAATTTACGGTGGTGACGGGTTGTCAAACACTCGTTTATTTAAACGCGAAAACAAAAAAATCGACAAACTGGACAATAGACTGCCATGATTTAAGAGCATAAGTTTACAGTAAAACATCTACCATAAATCAATATGGTGCCTGCTAATGTCTTGTTCGAGTTCCTGTTAAAGAACCTGAGTATACTTGGGAAAGGGATTGTTTTTAATGTCATAGGAAGAGTACGGACTGGCTATGCAAGCATCTGATCCCGAATTTCAGCACCTGGCTAAAATTCTGCTCAAATACAAATGTGATAGGACTCTTCAGGTAAAAAGTATGGACAATGGTTTTGAAATTGGAGGAGCAGCTGATTTAGAGTAAAGAACTAGAAAGCTAGAAAAAGAGGTGGCATAAGCAAATGAGAAAGAGAGAAAGTCGGGTGGAAGAAGATAAACATTGGGGAATGGTGTTACGAAAGCCGATGCGCAAGTCGATAGTGGTGCGATATCATGATCTCCGGGGACATTTTGCATTAAACTGAACTTTTGCTGAAATAAAAATATTCTGCTGGTTTCCCAGAATGAAGAGATATGTTTGGAGGCACATATCTACACATGTCTACACTGCGTGTCGCATAATTCTTCTAGCGGAAAGATAACTGGGGAATTAGATCCAATTTTCCCTTGCAGTAGGCCCTTTGAAACCCTGCATGCCGATATTGCTGATTTCAGATAAAGATATTTAAGCACAGGTAACAATCAGGGCATTGGAAACAGTTTTTAAAAAGTGCGGCCTCCTATCGATACTGATCACCGATTGTGGAACAGCCTTTACAGCAAATACTGTTGAAAAATGCTGTGATAATTATCGGGTAAAATACACGTTGGCGTCTCCCAAATATCATAAACCAAATGGAATGGTCAAAAGGGTAAAAAGGGTTTCAAAATTTATGCTTCAGTCGATAACCGCGGATAGTCAGGAACACAGATAGCAGAAAGAAATCTCAATCTTCCAAGATATAAGAAGACAGGACGAAGTCTTTTCGAAACCCTACACGGATATTAGCCATAATACAGCGAGGTAAGACTAAGTAACATAGCGGCGAATGTACCATTGAATCCTATTGAACCCGTATAGCAGGTTTAAAAAGAAGTTCGAGACCAAATCCTTAAATAGCAAATAAAATTGAAGGCACAAGTAAACAAACAAAAGTATATCTACGAAAAGTACGAGCCAAATGAAGACATTGTCTCACGATCTGGTACGACCAGAGGAGAATCTAAGGAGCTCCAAAATAAATACAGAAGCCCCAGGTAAGTAATAGAATAAATAGGGTACGCCACTCATAAAATCGCGCAATTTAAGCGTACCAAAAGCGGCAGAAGGCATGGCAAACTGGTTTTGGAGAGCAGAACGACAAAGATGACTTTGAAGACGGTTAATACTATAATTAAAATCTGAAAAATTTTACATTTTTGTGCCCGTTTCGAGAAACTTATTTTTTTAATTCAAGAAAAGAATTTACAAGTCATTTTCGGCCCAATTGATTTTACCTACTTTTAATAATTCCATTGTTTGTTTTTGTCTTGTGTATTAGATAGCTTATTTCATTTGATCAATGTTTTTAAACATGGAAAAGAGAACAAATATTTCTGAAGAAACTATCGCCTCACTCCAAGTGACAATTCGACAAATCGTTGAAAATTAAAGAAAATATTACTTTCTAGCATTATTCAAATTAAATATAGGTCGCAATAACAATGAATTCTGTAAGAATCAATGTGTTTAAGGCCCACAAAATGGGTATGAGAGTCAACTGGGATTTTAGTAGGTAGACTTTATGTTCTTGGGGTCGCTGAACAGGAATCCAGTCGAAAAATTAAGCCAGCACTTTCGGATTTGCTTAAAAAAGTGGTTAAAAACCCTAGCATTTCTGCATATATTTTGCCCCAAACCTACAAACCTCAAATTAACAAGCCCCAAACCCATAAAATGACAAGCCCCAAACCCATTAGTTCTACGTCAAGAAACACAGAAACCTTAAATCCACAAACCCGCAAGCTCCGTATTCACAGACCTACAAACTCCAAACTTACAAGCTCCATAACCACACACCCCAAACCTACGAGCTTTATATCCACAAACGTACAAAACCCAAATTCACCATACCACACCCACGAAACCCAAACCGACAAACCCCAAACTAACCAATTCTAAACCCATCAACCCTAAATTATACCAATTTCTCAATTGGTATTAAAAGATGTGAGGTATTTGAGTTTGTGGGTTTGGTGTTTTTGTACGTTTTTCATATGGATCAGTGGACTCCCAAAACCATTTCGTGGTCGTGTATTATTAATAATAATATTCAATTGTCTAAACAAAAATGTTTTTAAAAATTATTTGAATACTAGCTTACTGTAATTGAAAATTGGACAAAAATAAAACTTTTTTTTTGCCGCGACTTTTAAACCCTAAATGTAATTTATTTGCAGGGTTCGTGGTTTAAACCTGTTCCCCTACATTACAGAAATTATACACATCGAAGGGAAATCGTTATTCTTCTTACAATTTTCAATATTTTTTCCATAAGGCTCCATAATTAGTTAACAAGCTTAGATCACCGATCTGCACTCCAGATACCAAAAACGCGATGTTCGAAAACTCATTGAAAAATGCTAACAGGAATTTTGTCCTTATACTTGCGGAACATTAACTGCATATAAAAAACGTCCCAGAAAATACAAAATATCAATTTCGAAAAAATGTCAGTTAGAAGGTTTAGGCTGCAGATCCTTCAATTTTTTTTAAAGATTTGTAAGAAATACAGTAGACCATAGTACTCTAATGCACTAATAATAATTTATTTTTATTTGAGATTTAAACCTAGTCACAGTGTTGCAAATGTTCGAAAAATTGGGTAAACTTTGTTTAAATTTATGTTTTTTTACGATTTGAGAATTTTTATTCCCATATAAAGGTACATATACAAGAAAGTAGAATTTAAAAAAACAGATTGGGTGTGTTCGTTGATAATGTATTTTATTTCACACGATATCATACGAAAAAATTGAATATTGCAAATTTTTAAAACGAAATTGTATTATTCATAATATTTGAATATTTTTAAATAATATTCACGTTGATCAGAGAAAAGTATACCGGCTTACAATGCCTTTACTTTCCTTAGATGCTTCTCAAAAAGCACGTACCACACAAGTTCCGGCGAGAATATTGCGAAAAATATATTAAAGCTTGTCGAGAAGTTGGAAAATTTTTATTTCTTAAGCTAGTTTCATTGTACTGATAAAACTTTAATTTTACTTCAGAAATGAATCTATCTTTTCTATTATTAGAAGTAGAGCGCACAGCGTCTATTAAATGTTATTTTTTATTTAAATATTTTATGTAGCCTAATTTACATTGTCCTGGCCATTGCAATTTTTCAGCATTTTGCTGGTTGACGAAGCGCTGGCAAAGATAAGATTAAATCAACACCAGTCGAGTTTACTCGAACATTCGTTCAAACTGTGAGCATATGGAAATGTGATATTATGAAAATGGTCAGAAATAAATCTTTTTTAGTACATCCCGCGTACTCTCTTCTGAGACTGAAAGTTCTATAATTAAGTTTATTATAAAACCACTGATAATCCAAAATTATCATTTTTAATATGCCTCATTTTAAACTGTATTGGAGTGCTACAATAGAAACTCCAAAAGCGATTTTATTTCAAATTTTTATTATCGCACTACACTCACATCACGCAACTTCTTATTTAGAGCCGCTAAAAGGCTTCTTATCTTCATTCGTTCTCAAGATAAAAGATTTGAAAATAAATCCCTGTAAAAAGAAAATTATTGAATATTTCAGACTTTAAAAATATTGAAAAAATATTAGTAAATTTTTTCATATTATTCCTAATGTCGACTCTGTTTGCCGGATGTCGCATTCGTTAGTCAGCCATTTCGGATGAAAACTAAAAACGTCGTTAACTTTTTAATATTTTTGAGATTAATTTATTGTTTTATTCGAAAATTTTTTAAACGGATATTCATGGCATTCGAAAAGACGAACACGTTTATTTAGTTACGCTATTTTCTAGCGTTACTAAAAAGAATATTATTATAAATAACAATAAATTGTTTGCACAATATTCTTTAATCAACATAATTAATAATTACCTTTATTTAATTGATAATTGCATTTTAAAATTAAAATGTTGACTTTTCAACGAAAAACATAATTAAGGATATTTCAAACAAGAAATATATTTATATAGGGAATATCACAGTAGATATTGATCATATGGTTGATAATAATGAATTGTAAGCTCAAACCGCAGTACAATAATCTATTCTTATTTCAGAATTTCATTTTGATATGTATAAAACCAATTCAATACCACCGAAAAATCGAATGATCATTAAAAATGGTGAATTTTCAAAAGAAAAAATAACTAAGATAACTGTAGATTTTCAGAAATCGGAGCAGAGCTGATGTAAAAAACTGTATTTCTGCGAGTTTACCCTGCATTAAAAATAAAATAAAGTATGGAAAATCGATGGATAGGAATAAATGAAAACAGAGGGAGTAGAAGTAGGCCAGTTGACATTTTCATACTATTTTTAAATGTTGTGCTTCTAAAGAATAAAAAATTATAATTGGTTTATGCATTTTTAGTACTTTAGTTTGTAATTTCTCAATAATTAATTTAAATATTGATATTTAGCCTTTTGATTAGTTTAAATGTCTGATTTATGTGTTGCAGAACTAAATACATCGGATCTGGGCGAAGGATCATCTTTAGGAGAACTTCGGAAGCGAGGGCGACCGCTAGGTTCAGTGACAACGCGAAAACCAGGGCGACCACTAGGGTCAATGACAACGCGAAAAGAAGGGCGACCGCTAGAGCGTCCGCAACGGACACAGTTGAATCAAACACAATTTCGAGTTGCAGATCCTAATGATGGTCCACCACATAGAATTGTCTACTCTGGGCGAATCTAAATTAAATTGTTGCTAGATGGTTCTGTACTTCAGGAAACTATCTACCCTAGCAAATACATTTCTCCGGGAAAATGTTATAGATATTATAATTTTTTAATCCGTATTCTGGAAGGATGTGATGTAACACTAGTTGCATACTTCAGTCAGAATGGAGAACTTTTGGGAGTCCGACCCTCAGCTTCAACAGGTAAATGAAGGTGGGGTATGATTGTTGCTACGCGTGAAACCCGAATGTTCGGCAAGTATTATTAATTTGTCCTTAAAGTCCTTAAATATTGACCAAAAAAATTCTTACTACTTGTGAGAAACGACCATAGCCGGACCGAATATTTAATTTCATGTTTCAGTTTGCGGGATAGAAGCATGGATTTATACATTGACGAGACTTAGCACCAACGTTCCGTTTTAGGAACGCTCAAGTAAGAAGGGTGACGCACACCACGCATGACCTTGCTACTTCCTCTCGGGACACCTAGTGAATGGTCTGTTGCGTCAATGACAGATTTCAGTTTCAGACCTTTGAACGTCTAGTGTTGCTTGGCGAATAACCAATCCAAGTCACCTCTGGTGCCTGGTAGAGTGGGGATAATTTTACCTCTCTTGATGCACTGAGTAAACCGGTTCGCCTAAGATGCGACTTTGAGCTCCGTCCCTTTAGTTTATTAGTCCATAAGTAAAAACCATCCAGAGCCATTTACAAGGTTTCGGATGTCGAATGCTGTCTAGAAATCTGGTAGAAACCATTCATAAATTAAGTTTCGTCTTTGCTAATATTTAATTTATGTTTCTATTTGTAGGTCAGATACGGGTTATGACCGTGTACAGTGTTCCCTGTGTCATGTGCGTGTAGAATCGGTTATAACCCAGTCAGAAACGAAGATTGTTTATTGATGATATATAATTTATGGTTCCATTTGTCCCATAGAAGCCGGCTAGTACTGGTAGGAATTTTTCCTGTGTGCAGTGCCGTGTAGTGAGCGGTTAGGAACCGGTTAGAAACTAATTTCGGAGTTGACCAATATTGAATTGTACGTTCTAATTTCCCTAACAGAAACCGTTCAGCACCAGTTAGGAAGTTTCAAGTTACAAAGGAACATTATTTGTTTGCCAATATTTTATTTAAGTTTGACATTTGCTGGAGAGGAACCGATTGGGAAGGGTTAAAATGTTTTCTGTGTCATTTGCCGTGCAGGTATCAGTTCGAAACTAATTTTGGTGTTCGTGAATATATTTAAAAAATTGTAAATTTTAAGTTCTGCTTTGCCAGATAGAAGTCGGTTAGGACCGGTTGGCAAAGTTTCAGTGTTATGTGCCGTGTAAGAATCGGTTAACATAAACAGAGACTGGGCTAAAGTCAGTTTAAACAAGGCGTTAAAGTGTCTCCATTTTCTTTGGACTAAGATGATCAAATATTCGTAACTCTATCAAGCAAAGTCTTCAATTTATTCAGCGCTTTAAAAAAAAATTAAATTTGAAATCACTGATTGTGAAAAGCTGTTACTTCGAACTATTTGAAATTACTTGTTATTAAATTCACAAATCTTTATTTCCTTTTCAAGGTCCGAAATACAATCTAGAACCTTCTTCACCAGAATGGTATATTAATTATGCTACAACTTACTTGAAGGTAGAGGTTACGAACTCAGTCCCAACTGGAATGAGCCTCATGCCTAGAAATGTAAATGTACCTGCTGGAAGTTTAATCGAATTGAAAACTAGAGCTGAGCTTGTCTCTTATGTTCTTATAGCTCCGTGAAGAATATTCTATGAATATGATAATCATTAAATATATAACTATTATGCGATGTGTTCAATTTAGGTCTACCATTATTCCATTTTCTTTTCAAATTTTGTAGTAATAATGAAGTGATTTAATAAGTTGTATAATTTAAAAAATGCAAGTGAATGGACTTGAAAGCTAGCCAGACCTTTCTCGTGGTGACGAACTGACTGCACCACTTTTTGGGAAAGTGCCAAATTTTAAAATAATATTATTCTCTCTAATATGCTCTATTATACAAACAAATATGTTTTTAAAATTATTTTTTATGTTATTACCATTCCAATTAAATAATGCCTGAGATGACAAAGATGACTGTTAAAGGCGGAGGTACCGGGTCAATTACTATTTTTTGTGGCTGACCTAATTCCATCTTACCGGAAACGGAATGAAGTTAGACCCAATGAAACAATTTCTTGTTTCCGCCGATGCTTTCGGCTGTATCGTGTTATAGCGGCTCTTCTTCGGAATCCCGTTTGTGTCCTTCTTCTTCAGATTCGACCATCCGGTCGAACTCATGGACCTTCTGGCTTGATAGGTGGCCTGTCGTTTCCTAGCTTCTCCTTCACGTAGTCGCTGTACCTTGGAAATGCGGTCGGTATTCTCGTCTCTAGAAAGCTTTCATTTTTCTGGGCGGAGAATGGTTGTCTCCACAAGTAGGTAACTAGGGGACGGAAATGTCAATTGCAGCATTATTTCGTCAACTTAGCCCAAATAGCAGCTTCGGTGATCTTACGACGTCCGGTTTCCTTGAAGAAGGTAGCGTCGTACAGGCTTCTTAATCTCCTTTTTGCTGTGTTTTTCAGAGTTGACGCTGGGGCAGTAGAACGCTGTGACCATAGGACGCAACTGTAAGTTTGAATTGCTTCGGAAAATGCATGGTGTAATGCGACGTACATCAAAGCATGGAGAGGAAAAGCTTCTACCCAGCTTTTAAATTAATCAGTAACCACCAGGACGAAGTTGCGGCCCTGGCTGGTTCGTGGAAAGGGCCCCATTAAATACACGGTCACTGTGTACCATGTCTTCTGGTCTGATCGCGGTCTCTGGCTGTCTGTCTTACGGCTGCGCACAGGTTTGCAGCATGTACAAAGGTGATAGTCGGACATGTAGTGCTGGATTTCCCGGTTCATCCGGACCCAAGCAAAATTTGTAACCCAAAAATCGAGCATATTGCTTCTATCATGCAGAGGTATCCAGCAAAGGCAGCGTCGTGGTACTCTCACGTCGCGCGCTATTTCATGGTGCCTGATACCTGAAGGCACCATTGGTCGTATTTTCGATATCAGTGCTAGAATTCTCGCTCGGGCAAGCAATTTCGAGCGCGGAGCAGCGCTTCCTTATGCAAGAGACGTGGCTTTTCGAGCAGAGTGCGCAAACGCATTGCATTGTGAGTGATTCTTGCGTCTTCTTGTCGCACGACGACAATCTCCTTGAAGAGGGGCGGTCTTGCAAAACACATTAGGTATTGACACTTTCTTCGTACGCCCTTCATGACTTGAGCGAATCATGCTGAAGAATATGTACTAGCACATCGAAGACGAAGGGGGAGGTCTGTTCGAAAGCGGAAATGAAATACAAGGGGGGGGGGGTTGATAAAGGTACAGGATCCCCTTTACTGTGCGCGCAAATGCCTTTATTTTTTAGAGAAGGTAGATGTCCCAGAAAAATGTTAACAGTTGAAGAACCCGGGAAGAAGCAATATTTCTTATATAATTATCGAAACGAGGATCTGGCGTGCTCAGTAAGCCGGCACCGGAGGTACAAGATCCTTTACGATTAACGATACCGTTGAAAGAACGGAATCGTCAAGTAAGACAGGCACGGTTTGAGGTTTCGGAGTGGTTCGGATCGCGTTTTCTTCCGCCTGATGACGCAGGCAATCGTGGCTTCCTTTGTATGCACGCTAGCGCTTTTTACCGTCACTCAGCATAAGCGATTTCCGGAAAGTAACAATTAAAAGAAGTAATTATCCATATTACGATGTGACGGGGAACTAAACCGAATGTTCGGGACTCTTGCAGAAACGGGAATACGCAGGATTTTAATCAAACTTACGAGAATCTAATCGACCAAAAAGACCTGAATGCATGTGCTGGGTTGAAGTGAAATTAAAAAATATTACGCGTGGCGTGAAGCGCATGACTGAATTTGAAGAACTGACCACGTACACAAAGTAAAAAAATGAGAATTTCAAGAAAGTGCTGGAGCAAGCAATTTATTCATCCGAGAGCAAGATTTCGAATCGTGGAAGTCCTCCTGAATATCAACACGATCAAGGTCAGTACGTACCTGTCACTTCACAGACACAAAAAAACTTATACTTTTGAAAGATATGCTTAGATATTTATTCATCAGGATAGCAGAACGGATGTTGCTACCACCAACTAATACTCGTAAGCGACTGACTTTTCTAGTCGCTGGCTGCACTCAGGCGGCCCAACGCAAGAGATCTTGGTGGAAGAGGGAGTGGTTGCTAGCCCGGTGATTGGCCTAAACTCGGCAAAGGGATCGTAATGAACCAGTCGGGATACTGGCTTCCGTGCTCACTTTTCCTAGCTGGAGCGCTCACGTTATTTTAATTTAAAGTATTAAATTTATAACTTATTATTGAAAATATAAATTACCATTTAATACTGACAATTTTTAAATGTGATTTCTAACCATAGCCGATCCCCTAAAGGAAGAAAATTTAGTTATTCAAAAAGGAGACCCGTTTTAAGAAAATTTGTTTATATTAATAAAAATCTAACAAAATCTAAGTTTTAATTAATATTTGAGACGTTGGCTTCTACTACTTTTTTCCGACGCTCAGGTAATTGATGGATTCCATGGCAAAAGAAGGCCTGATATTTTAACTCTATAAAGTCATCCACCATTTCTCACCTTTTAGCTTCAATTCCGATTCAGGGCTAAGCTAAGTTTAAGTTCAAGTAATTCTTTTATGGTTTGACTGAACCCGGAACATTTATGTGGTTCACTTTTGGCCAGGAGGCCGTAGCAGATAGTTCTAAAATACAATTTATTAATTGAGATGTTCATAATTCTGCAGATTTTTTTGTTCCATCATGAGGACGGGTGATATCGATTGTGATTAGCATTATAGCATTTTTGGTAAAAAAAGCTTGTAGGTCACTTAGGCGTGAATAAACAAACGCGTTTTCATCAAAAGCGGCATTCTTTTAGTTTTATTTTCCAACATCGCCAGCCCCAGAACCGAAACAGCGTTCGAGTTTCATTCTATTTTGTTCAAAACATTTTGAAATGTTCAGGCTTTCATATTTAAATGATACGGTTACTCAATGATTACTTTCGTTTTAACGAATATTTGCCCTTATTACATTCCTGTCTTAACGTCATTATTCAACCTATTTCCCACATTTTAAGTGCTTCGAAATATTTTATTTGTCATTTTTTATTGGGGACGTTTATTGAATAAAATCGAAGAAACCATCTCGCTTTACGAGGAGAGCTGGAGTTCCAGATTTGTGACCTTACCTGAAGAATAGGGGGGGGGGGGTCAACATTTTTATAATGATCTGCCACATAGAATGGGAGAGGTGAGATTTTTTGTAAACATCGTGACGTTATTTTTTTCTTTTGTGTATGTCTTTTATCGAATAAGTTTTAAAAAGTTTAAAATTCAATCAAATCGCGCTATAAAAGTGTGCAGAATTCGTCTATTTTATGTTCTATAATCTCACTTGGAAAATTAAAATGTTCGAAAATCGAACGCAAAATTTTATCATTCATATTATATTCAATTTCTTTTTTGATAAAAGTTATTTTCATGAAAGAAAAGTGTATTGTGTTTCCGGATTTCACTTCAAATAGACTCTGTTTAAGAAGCATGTAAGTCATTCTGACCTGAATATTAGGAAAAATATATGAAAGCTCGGCTAGAATTTGGCAATTTTTTCCCCAAGTTAGGACAACGTACAAAAGTTTATCACATATTATTTTCAATTCTGTTTGTTCTGGCACGAAATACATCGTTATCCCAATACACGAATTGCGAACTTTCAACATTCTGTAGTTTTTTTAAACAAACTATTGAGATAATATAATATAAATCCTGCATCTAAATATAATATATTACACATGGCCAGAATGAAAAGTTAGAAAATATGAAGCTAAAGTTCAATATACGCATTTATTGAAAACTTTTTAGTTAGCATATGTTATGTGCAAAGATACTTTGATTTTCGATTCGGCCAATATAAAAGTTTTTTGTATTGAACCATCAAAATTTTTAGTTCGACAATTGCATGCTTTTGATATTTTTGATGCATTTTATTATCAGCTAATCTTCGACACCATTATGATTTTTACCAGGCTTATATTTTTCTGCGTTCTCTTTAAGCTGCTGACAAATTTTAGATATCAATATGTTTCAAATCTCATGCTGGAAATAAGTTGAAAAATTCGGAAAACCTCGCTACTTTCTAACTCTATTGTAGAAGAAAATTGTAAAAAACATTCCGGACTCAGGAAAATAATTTTTAGATACTTTTATTTAAAAAATGTAATATGTCATTGTAAATATGGCTCAGAAATTTATCATAACAAAAAATACCATCAACATAAAAAATCATTTGTAAACTCAAGTGAATAAAATAATTTGTTAACAAATTACTTCGAAATTCAAGGAAGAATGTGAACTTTCGATCTAAAAGGATACTACTCTTATCTATTCAATTTGAAAAAAATCCTGTTTCACAATTCATATTTCTTGGTGCATGATTTGCAATTGCAGTTAAAAATTAAGTTTTTTATAACAGGTAAGTATCTTGTCTAGCTATCTTAAATTTAAAAAAAATATATGTACACTTCAAACAAAATAATTAAATTTGTATCCAAGTAGTAGAATTTTAAACAAACCGAAACACATTTAAAACTAGAAATACAATACTGGACGTTCCAACAAAAAGGAAATAGCTTTTGAATGTTTGAAAATCTTATTTTTTTAAATGGTCCATTCCTCATCGCGTCATATTTTTCACCCGGTAGCATTGGCAACATATATTTCTAGCCAACTTTAATCGGTAGTCTAACCGACTTGACCCCGCACATTAGAACTCCTAAGATGCAAGCTCCAAAGATACGAGTGCTCCACAGATATGCGCGTCCCGACTCCAAAGGAAGGGCATGGATTTTTTTCCCCTTTTCTCTGTCCTAGTTTAGAGTAAAGCGCGCACGAGTGCGCGCTCCCTTGAATCCGACGTGCATTTGCGCGTTGTATGCCTATGTGCATTTTGGTGCATTACCGATAGGAGCGCGAGAGGATAATGCGTAGAAATATAAACAATTCATTTTTTTTAATATTCTCAAGGTTTCAGTTTACAGTTGTTGAGTAATTAATATAAATATTGATATTCAGTCTTTTAAGAATTTCAAATCTTTGTTTTTCTTTAGAGAACGGAATGAAACTGAGCCCGGAGAAGGTTCATTTTCAGGATAAAATCGTCCAAGAAATTTTATTCCTGAAGGGAATTATTATAAATTTTACAATTTTTCAATCCGTAATTTGAAAAGAGGAGACGTTACATTAGTGGAATGCATCAGTCAGTGGAATGAACCCATAGAAGTCAGATTACCAGAAAACACAGTGTTTGAGACAAGGCCTTCGGAAGGTGCACATCTCAAGGTCGGTGGGGTTCAGTTGCGCTTAAAGATAGTGAAGTTTACGGTTTAGTTTCCGCGTTTGCTGGAAGACCTATATGTGATCCTTCGGCGGGTAGAGGTATTAAATCCCTAACTAAAGAAAGTGTCATGGCGAATTGTTAGGCGGGTGGCACCAAGCAACTCCTGATTATTAAAATTCCTCAATGGCCAGAAATCAAAGAAAAAAGGACTGTGAACCCTTTTTAATGGAAATATTAAGTGCTCTTTTAGAAGAGCCTAGGTCAATTAGATCGATCTACAAGAGCCCGAAGGGCTGGGGAAACGCACTAATGGAAAGGGTGAGTCGTAGAGCTTCACAGGGAAACCAGAGAAGTTAAGACGTGCCAATACTGTCAGAACGGATGAACTAGGGACAACTTTTACGACAAAGGAGGGTGAATAAAAGAGCGCAATACGTATGACACATCAAGAAAACTGTTCCAACTTATTTTCAGGAATCGAGAAAGGAGCAGAGGTGGTTCGGCTGAACACTGTGCTTTATCAAAATCTAGATACTATTTTCTGCAGTCTAAAATAGCCACTAAAGGCACCTGGCCCCACTAGGCCCGAAACGGCGGCTAGCCTACGAGATTGTTATCCGGCCCAAGGTCAGGTAGGCCCTGGAGTTTTTCTGTGTTTACGTATCTCTTTACAATTATGGCATTTATCTAGTCCCATTAACCAGGGTTCAAGAGATAATCATAGTGCCGCTTGTGAAACTCGCCGGGCTAATCTGATGTTAGGATACGTTCCGACGTCATAAAGGGGTACGAGAGTAGTCTTCGTTCCAAAGGTAAGCAGGATCGGTTATACATCACCCAAGGATTCCGGTCCAAAGAGCCCTACATTTTTTCTGTTAAAAACACGGAGAATGCTCATCGATAGATATATCCGCAACAAGGTCTTATAAAGTACACCATTTCACAAAAAGCAACACGCCCGCAGGTCAGGTCACTCGAGCGAGACGGCACTATCCTTAGCAGTAAAGGTGATTAAAGTACATCTGAAGTAGAGAAGCCACGCAATTATTAACCCACATGGAGGCGTGTCATCACTTCTGTTGTTTTGCTGGGTAGTGGATGAACTACTTTATCAGCTTATGAGTCAGGGCTACAACGTTATAGACTCTTCGAACGATGTAATGTTTATCGTGCACGAACAGCATCTAAATGCGCTCGTCGAATTAATGCAAGAAAAATTAGGGAAAATGGATTCTTGGTGTCATGAGACTAAACTATCGGTCAGGAAGCGAGCGACCAAAAACCTGTGGAGCGGCAGATAGTAGCTCTAAGATCATATAATATTGACCTATAACATACTGTTTTCATCAGACACTTGACTTAATCCGTGGCTATAACGAAAAATCGGGTGCACCCGAGAAAAAGTTTTTAAAAAATAGGTTCACTGTACTGATAGTAATTAACTTAAACTTCAGATATAATCGTTTTCTACATAGTCTCCACACACTGGAAAGTTTCATGAATATGTAGGTTCCTTAAGCAATCATTGCGATAAGTAATGCGGTAGAAGTGAGTATATATAGCATTTTATATGTTTAATATGTTTCACTCACGGTTACAATTCTGTAAAAACATGAAGATCTGCATCAGCACTCTGCTTTTTACCATCGCGATTTTTCAGCATTTTAGTCGTAAGTGTACATAATACAATATAAATCCTAAATATGGATATTCAAATATTTCCAGAATAAAAAGATAGAAGCTGTGAAGCTAAACTTCAGTATAGTCCATTATTGAACGATTTTTAGTGACCATATGTTAGACACAAAAAAGCTTTGGTTTGTGATTCCCTCAGTATAAGAGGTTTTTCTTTTTAAAGCTTCAAAATTTTAATCTTTTTACTGGCATACTTTTGATATCGTCAGTACATGGTATTATTTTATTTCTGAAGCACTTATTAAATTTTTATCTAGTTCAAATAACTTGAAATTTAAGTGGATTCAATGTAACTACAGAGAAACTAAAATAGTTTCGCATTTTATATCTAATTTTAATATTTTTCTGCTAAACATCTGTAAAGTAAAACTATAATATTTGAATGCATATGCTCAGAAACTTAAATTATTAATTAGGTTCAGAAATGCGCAATCGTATCACGAGCCGACGTATTGTAAATGAGGCTTCGGCAAAGATAACACCTAATCCATACAAGTCGAGTTCACTTGTATAATTATTTAAACTGTGAGATTATAATCATACTATGAATATAGTTATTAAGAAACCTGTTTTCATTTATAGAACATTTTCTCTACTGAGGCTAGAAATATTTCTCAATCTCAGACTTATAAATTTAGAATCTTAGGTTAAAATTTTATTGAGTTTTTTACTGTTTTCAAGCCGTGGGAAAGATTTCTCATACTTTGGAATTCTGACTAACTCAAATCTGGTAAATTTTGGGCCAAAAGTTAAAGAAAAATCTGAAAAAATTCACAGATATTTTTATGACATTCACAAATGCAATATATTATTTTTAAAAATCCTGATATTTTTAATAATTCAATATTTAGGCGCACTAATTAAAGTCAGAAACATTTTAAATAATTTCGAAAGAATATCTGTATATTTTTTCAGATAAAGTTTAGCAAAAAGTAACCCTTGAAACACATTATTATTGGTTATAATCGTCTTCTTTCATGAAATGTGTTAGACAGATGCAGTTTTTTCTGAAGTTTTTTGCATTTGTCAATTTTTCACCTAGTTGAGAAAAGAATTTTTAAACAATTTATTATTTCTTTTAATAATATTATATTCAAACAATTCTAGAAGGTTGTAGTTTTTTCGAAAATATTCTAACTGTTTTCCAATTTTCGCTTAGACTCTGTTAACAAGTAATCAATTTAAAGAAACATAATTATTAAAGAAATTATATAATTAATATCAATAGCTAACTATAATAACTATGTTATTCTATAGTAATGCTAGATATTTGCGCCCTTTTTTAGTGTTGCACTTACAGTTAACATGAAGATAACTTCAGGTTATTGCACAGAGATTTTTCACTGATATTAATATTTACTATTTGTTACTAACTAAAAAGTCAAATAATAGCTGCAAATTTTAGAAACAACCGGAACTATATGGTTGAGGCTAGAAGAAAAGTAAAATTTCCTAGAAGAAAACAGCAACTTTCTTGTTAACTTGAATTAATCATCACCTCACTCTATTGAGATGATATTATGAATAATAATAACAATACAATGTTTAAACAATAATTTATTCTAGATTATTCTAGATAGAAATTTCAAAATAAATTCACAGAATTATATTATAATTATATTATATTATAATTTTTTACAAAACAATTGAATTTTCAAACAGTCAAATATGTAAAAAAAGTTAAATTTATTCAGAAAAGACAAATTAGAAAAAAGAAGTTATATGGTTCACCAAAACAGAGAATATTTAAATAGACATTTAAACATTTTCTCAAAAATGATAAATTTTTAAGGAGAAATATAATAAATGGTATGTGTTTCGAAAATAAATATATTTGTTAAGGGGATACCACTCTATAGTAAATATTGATCCTATAGTAAATAATGCAGCCTGACAAAAAAAGTATTTTTTCTGGTCTGGAGGTCAGACCATGTTTACTGTATGTTTTAGGGGTCGCTGAATTTGAATTCGAGGTCCAAAAAATCCATTCTAGTTAGCGTTTTGACATAATGTCAAAAAACCTGATAACAATTTTTTTTCTGAGTCCAAGGTCAGACCATATTTACTATATTTGGGGGGGGGGGGGGGTCTCTGATTCCGAATCCATAGTCTTAAAAACTCCAGCACGTCAGATTTGATTTCTAAAGAAACTCGTGAAATTTATTGTAGATGTATACAATTTATTTATCTAATCATTCATTAATTCTTTGTGAGCATTCCAAAATTTTTCTGGCGAAAAGCCTTTGTAAACACTATATGATGTACAAAATCCGATCGAGCAACCTTAGAGTACAATGTATTTTAAAGGTTATGTCGAAAGTCTGACGTTCTGGGGTTTCTTGGATCTCGTATTCAGATCTAATGGCCCCAAAAACATATAATTAACCTGATTTGACCCACGCGCTAAATTTCAATATTTTGTCAGTCTGAATTTCAACTGTTTAAACGATTATCCAACTATTTAATTGAAACAAAGAAATAATCTGTTTACAATTTATTTTATTTATGCAAGATTTGTCACTTTAATTGAAAATTTATTTTGCTGATCATAATAATCTTGACTAACTAAGCTAGATTTTCACAAAATACAAATATTCTTATTTTCTATCAAATATATAAATTTTTAATCTAATAGTTGAATTCTCATCCGAATGAGATGAATTTAAAACTGAAAATATAATCCTGGACATTTGAATAAAAAATCAATAATTTTTAACAAAAAATAGTTGGATTTTGTCATTAGGCTCAGCTTATGAATAAGGAATAGATTGAAAGGCCTTAAACCTGAAAATCATTCATAAACTGACAAGTTATTATTGAAATCTACCATTGCTGTGGCTTCTTTCTAAAATTTCACAAACTTTGTTGAAATTCACTCGGTGTAGGTCCGCCCACTCAGCGCCGCCACCGACGCAAATTATAAAATGAAATACGCCATATTTTTTTCCTCTTTTTTTGCTAATTTTATGCTAAAAAAATTTTTCTTGCTCTTTAAACTTCGGAGAAAAGGGTGGCGGCGCTAGCAGGACGTCTACTCAGCGCCGCCACCTACGAAAACTCACTAAAAATGATTATAATGGGATTAATGATAAGTGGAGATTTTTTAGCTTTTTTTTGCTCTATGATGACATATATTACGCTTCCCAAAAAACTATCCCTAAGTCTTACACAACTACCACTTGTGATCAAAAACGTTTTCAAAATGGGAAAACTACCTTCAAGAATGTAAGCATGTTTCACGGCTTCAAATTAATCACGTGACACTTAAGAATTTCGCTCTCTTCATAATTTCCCTAAAACTACCCTTCCACGTGAACGTATGCAGCAGAAAATTTATATGTATGAAAAAAGCATTGAAAATAATCAAACTTAAAAGAAACTGTTAGTTGATATTTTTTTTCTCTTTTTTTTGCCCTCTGATAATATATGATAGGTTACCCAAAAACTACATCTAAGTCATACATCAAAAACGTTTGAAAAGTTGGAAAAAATACCTCGAACATTGCACAAATAATTTAAAACTCCAAATTGATTACATGTCACTTCAAAATTTCCCCCTCTTGATAATTTTCCCGAAAAACTACCCTTCTACGTGAATCTATGCAGCAGAACATACATATGTATGAAAAAAGCATAAAAAATAATACAACTCAGTTGGAAAACAACCTTTAACAATGCAAAAATTATTGAGACTTCCAAATTAATTACATGACACTTGAAAATTTCCCCTTCTTTGTAACTTTCCTGAAAACTACTCTTCCACGTGAACGTATACAGCGGAAGATATATGTATCAAAAAAAGATAAACATAATAGAACTTAGAAAACACTGTTAGTCGATTTCTTTTTGCTCTTTTTTTGCTCTTTGATAATATATAATACGTTACTCAAAAACAACCGCTATTTCATGCATACCATCCCCTCGTCATCAAAAACTTTTTAAAAGTTGGAAAACCACCTTGAAGGATGCAGAAATGATTTAGAACTTTAAATTGATTACAAGGCATTTTGAAATTTCCCACTCTTCATAATTTTCCCGAAAAACTACCCTTACATGTGAACGTATACAGAGGAACATATATATGTATGAAGGAAGCATTAAAAATAATCATACTTAGAAGAAACTATTAGTTGATATTTTTTTTCTCTTTTTTTCCTCTCCGATAATATATAAAAGGTTACCCAAAAACTACCCCTAAGTCATACATACCCTCTCCTCGTCTTCAAAAACGTTTTAAAAGCTGGAAAACCACCATAAACAATGTAAAAATGATTTAGAACTCAAATTGATTATATCTTCCAGCGGAAGATGTTCTGTTGCATAAGTTCACGTGGGAGGGTAGTTTTCCGGCAAGTAATTGACAATGAGTTCTAAATCATTTTTACATTGTTCAAGATGGTTTTACAACATTTAAAACTTTTTTGATCTGAAGTGGTGAGTATGTATGACATAGGGGTAGTTTTTGGAGAGCGTATTATATATTATCAGAAAGCAAAAAAGAGCAGAAAAGTATCAACTAATAGTGTTTTCTAAGTTGTATTATTTGTTATGGTTTTTCTTACATATATATGTTCTGCTGCCCACATTCACGTAAAAGGGTAGTTTTTTAAAGAAACGATAATGAGGGGTAATTTTTCAAGTGTAATTTAATTAATTTTTAGCTTTAAAGCATGTCTACAATTCAAAAGGTGATTTTTCAACTCGTAATTAAAACGTTTTTAATCACGAGGAGAAGGTATGTATGACTTAGGGGAAGTTTTTCGGTAACGTACCATATATTATCGGAGAGTATTAAAAGAGTAAAAAAGTATCAACTGACTTTTTTTTCTACGTATTAATATTATTTATTATTTTTT
>NC_046659.1:138372644-138384039 GCF_010883055.1 Belonocnema kinseyi | reverse complement strand
CTATCTAAGGATGGTACTATAGAACGCCACCTCAAGGTAGGCCTAGTGGCGCCATCTCTTGGTCAGGCCGGAAACTTATCAATCCACCCTCGTATGTCATCATAGAGCAAAAAAAGCAAAAAATCTCCACTTACCGTTTATCGCATTATAATCATTTTTAGTGAGTTTTCGTAGGTGGCGGCGCTGAGTGGACGTCCTGCTAGTGCCGCCACCCTCTTCTCCGTAGATTAAACAGCAACCAAATTTTTTTTAGCATAAACTTAGCAAAAAAGCCAAAAAATATAGCTTATTCCATTTTATAATTTGCCTTGTCGGCGGCGCTGAGTGGACGGACCTGCTCGGTGCAGTGAAAGTAGGGCAGGTGAAGAAGGTGAAAGTAGGATTGGATACGGAATGATAAGATGTAAAAGATAAGGAAAGGAGTTAGAGAGGGATGTGTAAACTTATGTACGGAATAACAGATTAAAATTGTTTTACATATTTTCAGTGCCTCAGCGTATAGTTGCTAACTAGTTAATTTAAATATTATTATTTAGTTCTATTCAAATTTTTAATTTCTGTTTTTTGGCAGAGCTGAATGCAACGGAGCCGGGAGAAGGTGTATGTTTGGAAGAAAGGCGAAAGCGAGGACGACCGCGAGGGTCACTGACAACGCGAATTCCAGGACAGGTTCTAGGGCGACCGCGAAAGAAACCGTTAGATCAAGGTAAATTTGGATTCACAGATCCTAATAACGGTCAGAAATATTTAAAACCATATTTCCTGCGTAAAAATGATTCTATTATAACTTTAATTATCTCACTACACTGCCATCACAAAACTTAACCACACTATGTACAGTATTAAGACTAAAATGTGAACGATTTTTAATGATTTTTATCTCCCCTAGGTGGCGTCTGTGTTAATGCTTGTGTGGTAGAAAGGGAATATCAGGAATATAGGAACATAGCGGACATGCAAATTGCGAGTGGGTGATTATATTAATCACGCCTCCAAATCATTTACATTTTCTGTTTTGAAATAAATTTACATTATTTTTATTTTCAAATTGAAAAAGAGACCGATCTGTTCGAGTAGTACTCAAGTGTTGGGCTTGATATCTCTGTTTAAATATTTTTTTCATTTAGAATTATGGGAAGAATAATTTGCACAAGCAAACCATTTCATGTAATATCATCATGTTTTTTTATATTGCATAAAATGGTTTTTTGTTTACGTAAATTATTCTTCCTTGTAAATCTAAATACAATAGTATATTATAAAGATTTATCTATTAATTCAAACGATTTCACCTTATAAACTTATATCATATCCTAGGCACGCGAAAGGGAATGTATGAAAACTGAGAAGGAGGAACGGATGCCTTGTCTAATGTTTGTAACTCACATTTGCAGAGTATTTGTTGATAGAGTAAACTTGAAATTAAAAATAATAATAACAAATTCACGTTATTGCACATATTTTTACTGTCTCCGTTTATAATTGTTGAGTGGCTAACCGTCCACTTCTCGAACCTCACAATCTTCTGTCCTACCTAGAACGGGTCCAGTAGACCCGAGAAAACTTCAAACTAACATATCTCCAATTAGCATTAAGTTAGCTCCATTTTTTTTAAATCAGTCCAGAGTCTCGCATAAATAATTACTGTGAAAATAGATTCTTTGGGGAAAAAACACTGCTGAAACAAACGTCCGAGTCCCTGGGAACCGTTTTATCACTTAAGGGGTATTGTAAATCTTTATATAAGGTCTTTTAACATTTGAAAGTCTTTTTTTTACAGAAATAAATTCAACAGAGCAGAGAGAAGGTTCATCATTAGGAGAACGTCGAAAGATAGGGCGACCACGAGGAGCATGGGCAAATCAAGTGAAATTTCAAGTCGCAGATCCTAATGATGGCCCACCACATAGAGTTGTCTACTATGGGAATTACAAAATTCAAGTTTGGTTAGATGGTCCTTTAGTTCGGAAATCTATATTTCCGGACAATTATATTCCTCAGGGGAAATATTTTAAATTTAACCATTTGCTAATTCGTACTTTCAAAAGAGAAGACGTTATTTTAGTGGCATATATAAATCAGCGGGAAGAACTTATAGGAGTCCGACCACGAGACCCAAAAGGTAAATGAATGTGGGGAATGATTTTTGGTGCACGTTGAACCTAATACTTTAAAAACTATTATTTTGTGTTTGTGATTATACATATAATACCCTTCAAATTTGTTCATTTACTTTCTTTACGTTAAATTTCCTTCATCGGGCAAAACGGTTGATCAAGTCTAGCCATCTGGATCTGCGGACTGACTATATGTGAGGGTCCTCTATTGGACAGCCTACTAGATGGCTAAAGCGACTATCTCTAGAGGTTTACACAAACAGTTCAAACAGATCATTTGATAGAGACGACTTGATCATCTCGAACGGTCAACTCGGCCATCACAGAGATCTAAACTAAGCATCACAGAGGCTCGAACTAATCATCTCAAATGATTAGGTTTTTGATAAAATAAAAAATTAGTTGCTTAAAGAACTATCTCGATTTTTTCTGTGTAGTAGCATGTTACCGAAATCTTTGTTTTTCTTTTTAAGGTCGGAGATACGATTTAGAACCTACTCCGTCAGTATGGTATATTAATTATGGTTCCACTCACTTCAAGGTACAGGTTAAAAATTCAGCCCCGATTGAAATGAGCCTCATGCCTAGAAATATACATGTACCTGCGGAAAGTGCAATCGTAATGGAAACTGTAGCTGGAATAACATTCAGGCTGTTCAAAGATAATCATGTTTATAAAATTACTGGAGCTGAGCTTGTCTCTTACGCTCATATCGATCCATAAAGATGATTTTTTATACAAGATAAACAGCAAAGATATAAAATTGTGTAACAGTTTGTTTGTGCATTCTTCTGAATAAATAAATGATGAAGTAAAAACTACATTTATAATAGTTTCTTATGTTGTTAATAGTGAAAGTAATTGTTTACCGATGCCTTGAATTTTGCTACACCCACTTTCTTATTTTAGGCTAAGCATACATTAACAATGTAGCTTCTAGCTGAAAAAATTCCTGAATAATATTATCTGTTATGGACTTTAGTATTTGAAAGACTGAATCTAATCTGTAAGCTTGAGTCGAACTCGAATAATTTTAGAGAACTTGTAAAGAATTTTGAAGAATTGTAACACATAGTTTAGAAACTGTGTAAGTAGGCTATGTAAGTGGGCGTATTTCAAATTAAACTTCATATTATATGGCGACTTTGATTTAATATTCATTAAAATAGTAAAAATTTCTGTTAAAAAATGTGTTTTGATGGTTGTTTCTTATTTCCAATATTAAATTGCAAACACATATTGTTATACGGGTTCATTTATAAAGTTCCATTTTACAATTTTAAACTTTCAGACTACATTTTTTATGACTTAATCCAGACCACTTGAAATGGTTTACATTTTCAATTCATTATACATTTATTTGAATAATATAATTTCAAATTATATATATTTTTTGAAATTTTAATATTAGGAATTCTATGTTTTGTTAAAATTACGCTGCAGAGAACCTTTTTGTTCTTTTCTTAAATAATTCTTTTTGGCTTGGGCGAAAATAGATGCTTTCAAATTAATTTCATATTTTTAAAACAATTTAACAGTTGCACAACAAATCTGCAAACCGCGATAAACTACTATACCCATACAATTCAGGGGTCACTAAATCTGAATTATAGGTCAGTTTGACCCGATCAGGTTGGGATCAAGGTAAATTGAAGGTCAAAATAGAGAAAACCATTGGATTAGTGAAGATATCCACTCTCAGATGTTTTTGGGGTCGCCGGACCGAAATACTGTGTCAGTTTGACCCCATCGAGTTAGGATAAAGGTCAAGTGAAGGTCAAAATACAGAAAAACATTGGATCTGACAAAAACAGTGTAACAGAGCAAACATCTCCTCTTAGACATTTTTGGGTCGTTAAAACCGAATCCCGGCTCAGATTACCCAATTACGTCAGGGTCAATTTCAAGTGAAGGTCAAAATGCCAAAAAAAAAAAAAATTAAATCAGCTTAAACCACTACTTTAACACGTTTTTGGGGTCGTTTAATCCAACTGCGTGGTCATTTTCACACCATTACATCGGGAAAAGGGCCTTTACAAGCTCAAAATTAAGAAACTAATGAATTCGAAGAAAAAATCTACTCCCAGACGTTTTTGGATTCACTGAATCGGTATTCGGGGTTATTTTGACCCCATAACTTCGATTCCATGGTTTCCTAAATTTCACGCCGATTGAATAGTTTTTTCAAATCCAATGGTTTTCTTCTTTTTTGATAGTCAGTTGACCTTGATTCTGACCTGATGGGCTCAAAATGACTGCGGATTCGAATGCAGTGACCTCAAAAAATTTATTATTTACTTTAAAATTTGCATTTTTCCTGTATTTTTGTGAAAAGTAAGGATTTTCCGAGATGAATGATAAAAACAATTACTCGAGTCAATGGATTTTCTTTTTCGAACAAAAAAATACGTTTCACCTTATCTCAGGTAAAAAACAGCAAATGTTCTTGCTAAGATATTTTGCTATTTGCATCTTGAAACCAGTCTGCTTTGAAATGGATTCGATTCACTGCAAAATTGTTATTATAATTTTCTAATGTCATCGACATCACTTTCTCTACTGTTAGTTTTAGATGAAATCTACTTATAAATTAACTGTCGGCCTACAAGTTTCCGACAGGTTGGAGAGACGCACCAGTGGAATGGGAAACTCGAAGAGCTCCTCAGGGAAACCAGAGAGAGGTTCAGGCGTGCTTGTTCTGACAGAACTGATAAACCGTAGACCACATTTAAAAAGAAGAGAAATTAATACAGGGGTGCAATACGTAAGACAAAGCGAAGAAGCTATACAAAGTTTTTCCAATCATCGCGAAAAGAGCAGAGGTGGCTAGATTGAACAAGTTGCTTTCTTAAGATCCGGACAATATTCTCGGTCACTAAAAATGTCTTGCCCAAATGTCCCTGAAGTCTTTCAGTGCTTACAAGTCTCCTAGAAGGGATGGTTTATATCTGAACCCATTCACAAGAAGTAAAAAGCTTCTAGGGCAGGTCGCACTGTGTATGTCAAAAACGGTTTAAGTCACAAATTTTTCAGTTCGGAGACTACTTTCACAGCAAGCAAGATGATGCGCTTCACGAAACAATCTGAAAAGCTAATTTTTACCCAATTCCCTTAAATACACTGAACATCTTGAAAATTTAGAATTCAGTAGGGTACTGGTAGTACTGGCAGCTGCTTAGAATGCGGTTTTTTTTAACACCTGCCGTATTTGAAGAAAGTTTCTCGACCATCAGGAAGCAAGCGACTAAAAACCTATGGAGTGGCAGATAGAACTTCTAATAAATAATCCAAAGGTGATTGTCTTCACCTACCGGGCACGCGACACACACTACACCATCCTCCTTGTTTTGTACCTGTAACATCATCGCAAAGGATTTTAAACCATGTATTATATTGACTTATAACATGCTCATCTCACCAGACACTTGGCTTAGTCTGCGGCTATGATGATCAACCGGGTTCACCCCAGAAAAAGTTTTCAAAAAATACGTTCAATATAATAATAAATTAATTTTACTTTAGAAAGGATCGTCTTCCACGTAGTCTGTACACATTCGAAATTTTCATAAACATGTGGGTTTCATAAGTGATCATTGTGATAAGGAATGTGTTACAGATGAGTATATATAGCATTGTATATGTTAAATCTTCCTCACTAGCGGTAACAAATCTAAGCGAAAAACATGCAGATCCTTATACTAAGTATTCTGCTTTTTACTATCACTATTTTTCAGCATTTTGGTGGTAAGTGTAAATAATAATAACGCCAATCCACAATCTGAATATTTTATATATTTCTAAAGTAATAGGTTAAAAACTATCAAGCGCAAGTTGAATACACGTCACTATTGAACCATTTTTAGTTAGCATATGTTAGGTACAAAAGTGCTTTTATTTAGGATTCATCCGATATAAGATATTTTTATTTTTAAAGCTTAAAAATGTTTAGTTTGTTACTTATATGATCTTGATATCGTAGATGCAAGACATTCTTTTACTTCTAAGGCACTTGTTAAATCTTTATTTAGTTAAAGGTATTTGAACTTCTACTAAGAATCAGTTAAGTGAAATTATGATAATTAAATTCATACAGTCATGAATTTTAACTATTAATTAGGTTCAGAATTGAGCAATCTTAAAACGTGCCCAAGTATTGTAAATCAAGCTTTGGAAAAGATAACACTGCATCAATACAAGTCGAGGTTACTCGAATGTTCGTTTAAACTGTAATCTTATGTCATACTAAAAATAAATTTATACATAAACCTGTTTTCATTCTCCGAAATTTTCTCTACTAAGGCTGAAAATATTTCTAAATCTTGGACTTCTAAGTTTGAAATTTGGAGTTGAAATGTTATTGATTCTTTTACGGTTTTCTAGCCACGCGCAAGATTTCTCATACTTTTTTAAATTCCATCATAATTTTTTTTTAATTCTGAAATATTCAATTATTTAATATTTAAAAACATTGATTAAAGCCGGAAATATTCAAAATTATGTTGCTTGCAATACAAGGATTTTCATTATAATTTTTATTATCGCACTGCACTTTTTTAGATTTTCCGTTACTTCGACAAAGGGCAACATATAAAGAAAATTTAACAAAATGTAACTGTTAAAAAAATTATTGTTAGTTACAATCTCATTCTTTAATGATAATGCGAGACAGATGCGTTAAAAACCAGGCAAAGTTCGACAAACATAATCCATTTAAGAAAATGATATAATTTTATAAACTTTCTGAAATTCTAACGTAATTGAAATAGAATATTATTAAAAAGAATAAAAAATAGTTAAAAAAACTATTTTAGTTACCTAATTAATTAATTATTACCATTATTAACTCTGTTACTTTTATTCTCCCTAAGCTTTCTATCATTATTTTTAGAGAATACTATAATCAATACTAATTAAAATTAAAGTCGTTTAATTGAGAATGAAATCAAATTTAAAATCCTTTTTAACGTCCGATAATCAAATTAATGTACAGAACTTCTGAAAATAAAATCAATAATCGAATAAACGAATTTGAAAAACCACTATAAAATGTTCTTATTGAAATTTGAAAAAAGATTTTTAAAATTTCTAAAAAAGAAAAGAAAAAAATGCTTTTCTGGACAAAAATAAAAAATAGGAAAGAAAAGAATCTGATTTCTCTTTCTTCGTTTTTAATTATGTCCAAAAAGAGATTTTTTTTCTTTTTTGGGAAAAAAATGTTATCGTTTCTTTATTTCAATAAGAACATTTAATTATGGTTGTCCAAATTTGGTCGCTAGAGTTTTAGTTTCATTTTCACGACGTTGAAGTTTGCCACAGATATAGATGTAAAACTTTCTCTAATTGTTTAAAAAATGGGTTTGCGAAAAAACATAACAATTTACATGTAGATATTTTCGAGAGGAATGCAATAGTGCACTTGGTTTTTTGATCCTATGCATATTTTGTTTATAACAATTGCAGAAAGCTAAAAAATGGCGTAATTGTTTAAAACCGTGTTTAAGAAAAAACACAAAAAATGGACACAGAGATATTTCCGAGACGAATCCAGAGGTGTTTTTACTTTTTTGATGTGACTCTTACTTTTTAAAAAATTCATTACACAAGTTTGAAATCCATATCTGTGGCCAACTTCAACGTCGTTGATTTTCAGGAATTCTGCGCATAAATAATAATAGAAAAGTACGAAAGAAAGTTTCTAAGAAAAATTATAGGTTTTTAAAAGTCTTACAAAATTTCTTTTAACGATTTTTTAAAACTCGTCGTTTTTTTGTATTTATCGAAAGTCGTGCGTAGAGAATCTAAAATTTAAAAATTACGCCAAAAGAAGTGAGATACGTAAAAAACCAAAAACCGAGTTGTAGGGTATTTTGTTCTATCCATCAAAAAATAATATGCGAACAAAATCCTTTTTTTAGCATACAAAACGCGAAATGGATAAAAATTTCTAAAAAAAAGGATTGTAGATTTTTTGTTTGTTTTAAGGTAGTTCAGAAAATATACAATTACAAATTTCTATCAAAATTCAAGCGCGTAGCACGAGAATCACGATGAGAATGCGTACCTCAAATTCTACAAAGCTTTGAGCAACTTAATTTTCAACTATACTTCATTAGGTGGAGAATTTAGTATATGAAGACGTATTTAAATATTGCGATCTAAAAGATATTTTTTTGATAACATTTTATTCTAGGAATTCAAATGCAAATCATAAATCTCTGAGCGCAAAGCGCGAAGTAACTCATTATCGAACGCGAAGCGCGAAGTCCATCAGATGCGCGCCCTAGGCGCACATAAACGTGCGAGTGAAGTGAGCCGCACGCTGTGCATGACAGAAAAAACGATTTTTATGAAAATAAAGAAAAACCAAATTCCTAAATCAGCTATTTTGGATCAAAATTCAAAAAGTGAGCGCATTTTCAAAATATTTGGAACCACATTTTTCAAGACTTCAAAGTTCTAAAGACGGCTACCATAGTAGTCAGAATTTAAACAATTTATTTTCATTACTTTTTTCTATAAAAAGAAAATTATTAGAGTTAGAGCGTTTTCGAAATAAGAAAGAAAACCAAAAAGAACTTTTCAAGCCAAATAACGCAGGATATAAAAAAGTAAAGATAAGAAAAATGTTGATTTTTGAATTTGGTCGAAAAGTTGCACATTTTAAATTCGATCTTAACCAAATTAATGAAAAATAAAAAAATTCAATTTTTTGGTCAAACAATTCAAAATACGCAACAAATGAATAAGCAAAAATTGCGCAACCTGGAAAGACGAACTAAAATTAACAGACAAGAGTTGTTTACCTGAAAAGATCTATAAATTTATTATTCATCATTTTTCGAAAGAAAGAGTTGATTTTATTTCAATCGTAAAAAATAAGATTAAAAATTAAAAAATTAAATTTTTGGCAAAAGGACAGAAAAGACGAAAGAGGACAAAGGATCCTATATAGGACCGTATATAGGTTTCTGTATTAGACCATATGCAGATACACAATAGTTTCTCTTTAATCGTAAAAAACAAGATTGAAAATATAAAAAATTGTAAGAACAAGAAAATAAGAATAAGTGTGAAATTTTTTTCATATTATGAATTGTAATGATATAAATTGATTGAAATGATACACGCTTGAGCGCAGCTTAGAATTCAATTCAAATCAAAATAAGAAACAAATATTAAAATAATCATGATGAATAAAATTTGTGCCTTATTTTGCAATATTTAAATAACCAATCACATAATTATAGTTAAAGTGCAATAGCCATCAATCGCGTGCCGTAAGTGCGCTCAAACTCTCGAGCTAAGCTCTTTTAACAAAAGAGAATTCAGAATCACAGAATTACACTGGTGCATGTTTTGAGTCTTAATTTTAAAAGGTTTTTGCAAGAATATGCGAAAATGTAAAGATCGAGCGCAAAGCGCGAGGTAAATGCATAATCGAGCGCGAAGCGCGAGAACCAACAGTCGCGCAACCTAGGCGCGCTCAAACTTGCGAGCAAAGCAAGCCGTGGGTGTAGCGCGTGATGAAAATGTGCCCGTAAAGTGCGCAAATTTTTTACAATACGAACATTGAAAATTAGCGGCTTTCGTAGCCTGCAAGGCGTTGCGAAAATGGCGGTATGCAGGTGAGCTGGAACGAAACTAGTTTAGAAACCCCAGATCTTTCCAGACTCATATTACAAACCCTAAGGTTTGTAAAATTAAGCTAACAGCTTCTTATTAAAAACCCTCGGGTTTGTAAAGGAGGCCTGAAAACTCTAGGTTTTATGAAGTAGTTTCGTAACTGCTAATCTCCATACCGCCATTTTCGCAACGTATTGCAGGCTACGAAAGCCGTCATTTTCGATCTTCTTTTTTTGAAAAATAGTATGTGCGACACGTGGCTTAATCCTCGCGAACGCCATCTCGCAGGTCAACTTACCTTGTGGCTACGACCCCTTTGTGCAGCCAACTGCATTCTTGTTTGCATTCACTCGGTTTCGCCTCTTTTCCATAGTCGAATATTTTCTAAATTGTGCATCCGGCCATCCGCCATAACCTAACCGACTCTAACCTAGCCAAATTCATTACTTAAATAAAAGAATAGTGAGAAGAAGAAACAGATTTCACCTACCTTGACTGATTTTTAAAACTCAAATCTGCACAGTAATACAAGAATATGAATTTCAGTAAAAAAAGGCGGTTGAGTTTCAGATGTAACCAAAAGGATCATTCTTTTGATTATGACTTTAAGTAACGCGCTTGGTTGAAAGTCAACTGCTTTATCTACGTAAAATGTACTGTATGGGTTAATTTAAGACAGAAAGAGTGTTGACATTCCGTCAACGTGTGCGTGTTAACTTAAATTTACAGGTTAATTTACGCCAGCTAATTGTTGAAATTCATAAGCTTTATGCTCTATAGTTTAGTTGTTTGCAATCTGAAAATATTATAAAATTAAAAATTGAATAATTTCAGGAAATAAATATTTTTGATAGAACTGAGCGTTGAATAAATAATTCATCTGAGAAATTTGATCCCTTATATCATCTGCACATGTTTACAGATTAAATACACAAAATAAGGCACTTACATCCATTTCAAGCTGAGAATGAAAACCATCCTAAACACAACACACCTGTCAGTCAATTATCATATTGTCGTATATCAGATAGGAGAAACTGCATTAAAGTTCCATTTCCGGTAGAAATTAAGTGACTTACATAATTTAATGCAAAAATGAAATTCATCTCACAGAAAAACGCTGGTGTTAAATTTGTTGCAGCTCAAATTTCATTCGGCTCCCAATGATAATTTGAGAGAGTTTTCAAGTCTCAAATGTATTCATCTGAACGTAGGTGCCCATGTGGGCATCTAGGGAAAAGTATCATTTGTAGACTGAATTTTGGCTCATGCAGAGTTGTGGAGTTCTGAACCGCGCTGTCAGCCACCTGAATACCTGACAAAGCAACTATTCGCTTTGCGATATTAGCCTAAATAATTGTTAATAAGGAAACCAATTGAAACAATATTTACCTAATTTTCAAATTTCTTTCATTTAATAGGGCGTAACAGTCACTTAGAATAAAATTATAACTTCCTAATGCAACTTCCAAAAGTTAGGTTAGTCATGCTCGTCGACATTTACGAGGGTGGATTGATAAGTTTCCGGCCTGACCAAGAAAAACAACGTTTCTAAGAATTTTTTTTTTATTTCTCAACATAATCTCCTCCAAGGCTGATACATTTCTCATAGCAGTGTTCTAGTCTAGTAATGCCATCTCTATAGAATGATTCG